>NW_024074571.1:0-3048 GCF_014754425.2 Oryx dammah
TTCTTTATTGTGGTTATAGATGATTTAAGTATTTCTGTCTTTCAACCCTTTAAAGGGCTCATGCAAAATCTCACAAGCTCCAAGTCCCAGTGCAGACCCAGTAGTTTGAAACGAGCCTAGGTCAGACCCACTTGCTCAGAGAGCCTCCTGAAGAGTCACGAGACAGCTGGAACTCCCTCTGGGGACAGAGACACTAACAGCAACCACTGTTGGGAGCTCGTTCTACCACAATAATAGCAGCTCTGGCAAGCATTATTTTGGAATTCTCACTCTAAACTAAAAGCACCAGGGCTTACCCTCCCCACTACTGGGACAGCACCAGTTCTTTGAGGAAGCCACATGGAGACCAGGTCCCAACCACCTAAAGGCAGGCAAAAGCCCGATGGACCCACAGCCCATGCAATCAGCGATGCTGGGATTGAGTCCCACACTCTAGCAAGACCAAGGTCATGGAATGTAGCATATCCTTGTAGGTAACCAAGCCAGAGGCCAGCCCCATCTGCCACCTGCCATCTACAGTAGTCAGCACTGTCACAACATAAGAGGAGACACAAGCCATGTAGGGGAACCCCTAGAACTTATACAGCTGGTGACCAGAAGGGAATATGCTGAATGGGCCCCATGGGACCTCTCCTACATAAGGCTCATTTCTCCAAGATGGGAAAAGTAGCAGATCTTACCTAATACATAGAAGTAAACACAGAGAATTAGACAAAATGAGAAGACAGATGAATATGTTCCAAATGAAGGAACAAGAAAAAAACCCCAGAAAACAAACAAACAAACAAAGTGGAAATAAGCAATCTACCTGATACAGAGTTCAAGGTAAAGACCACTGGGAGTCCCCTGGTGGCCTAGTGGTTAAAACTTGGCACTGTCATTGCCAGGGTCCTGGGTTCAAATCCTGGTCAGGAAACTAAGAGCCCATAAGATCCTACAAGCTGTGTGGTCAGGAAACTAAGATCCCACAAGCTGTGTGGCATAGGCAAAAAAAAATTCATGACCATAAAGATGATCAGCAAACATGTAGGAATGAATGAATGAACATAGTGAGAATTTCAACAAAGAGAAAATATTAAGAGCCAAACAGAGCTGAAAAACATGATAACTAAAATAAAAAGTGCACCATGAGGAACTGAGAGTAGATTAAATAACAACAAATGAACTGATCAATGAACCAGAAGATAGAGTAGTGGAAAGAACCCAACCTGAGCAGCAAAAAAGAAAAAAAAAAAAAAAGAGGAAATGAGTATAACTTACAAATCACTTTCTTTTTGGTGGGCTCCCAAATCACTGCAGATGGTGACTGCAGCCATGAAATTAAAAGATGCTTACTCCTTGGAAGAAAAGCTATGATCAACCTAGACAGCATATTAAAAAGCAGAGTCATTACTTTACCAACAAAGGTCCATCTAATCAAAGCTATGGTTTTTCCAGTAGTCATGTATAGATGTAAGATTTGGGCTATAAAGAAAGCTGAGTACAGAGGAACTGATGCTTTTGAAGTGTGGTGTTGGAGAACACTCTTGAGATTCCCTTGGACAGCAAGGTGATCCAGCCAGTCCATCCTAAAGGAATATTCAGTCCTGAATATTCATTGGAAAAACTGATGCTGAAGCTAAAACTCCAATACTTTGGCCACCTGATGCAAAGAACCGACTCACTGGAAAAGACCCTGATGCTGGGAAAGACTGAAGATGGGAGGAGAAGGGGATGACAGAGGATGAGATGGTTGGATGGCATCACTGACTTGATGGACATGAGTTTGAGCTAGCTCTGGGAGTTGGTGATGGACAGGGAAGCCTGGCATGCTGCAGTCCATGGGATCACAAAGAGTCAGACATGACTGAGTGACTGAACTGAACTGACTGAACCTGGTAAAGGAGAAAAAGATTACATCTAGGAAGCACAGAGAGTTTAAAAAAAGATGAACTCAAAGAAGTCTACAGCTTGACACATCATAACTAATGGCAAAAATTAAAGAAACTCTTAAAAGTAAGAAGAGAAAACGAACTAGTTATGTATAAGGGGATTTCCACCAAACTATTGGTTGTCGGGGTCCAGCCCCAACAGGATCCAGGGGTACCCTCAGGATGGACGGCACTGACAAAAAGAGAGAGAGAGAGAGAGTGAGTGACACAGGGAGACCAAGCTTCAGTGAGTGAGGCCCGTAACTTTATTTTCAAAAGGAGCTTTTATACTCTGACTTGTACATAGAGGGAAATGAAGGATGCAAGGTCATGCAGAATCAGCCCAAACACTCCAGCAGTTTTGCCCTTGTCAAAACCAGGATTTTTTTTCTGTATGTCTTTCCATAAACAAGGATCTCATGTTATGTACATTATCTTCTGGCCAGGAGGTCTGTTAACATTTTATGGCTCTTTCCTTGATAAATGTTGATCAACCAAAAAACTTGTTTTCCCTTGAAGTGGTTTTTTCTTTATATTTCTAATGTGCGTCACCCTCAAAGTAAACAGAGTTACATTCTTATGGGTCAAAGGTACAGTGGATTACATCAAAGAAAGAATTTATTAACTCAAAGTCTAATGTTGCTAACACCAAGGCTACTGCTTATTTTTTCTATATACCAATTATATTAATTAATGCACTCCCAGGCACACAACAAATAAAAGATATGGAAACTTGGCAGCATGCATTGGCTCAACAATGAAACCCTTCACCAGTACTATTTTAATAGTTTTTTAACTCCTTAAAAGGCTCTATATATTTTTTAAAGTTTTAGGCTTCCCGTGCCTCTCATGGTTGGGAGACTGTGAACAATCACATGCGTAGCTGCAAGAGTCTGGATAAACCTGTCAGGCAAGCTAGAAAGCCATCAGAGGGGTTTGAATTGAAACACTCCTATCATGTCCAGAAGACTTATTAGCTAGAGCCCTAAGTTGACTTTTTCCAGAAAAAGGTGGCCGGGGATAGTCCCCTGTTAATGTCAGAAGAGTTGGCATAAAATAGTAAGACAGACAGATTCTGGTTTGGGGGTAGATGCTCGAGCAGGTCCAGGGGGTCCCTCGAGTTCTGATCTGCCTTGCT
>NW_024074572.1:0-3048 GCF_014754425.2 Oryx dammah
AGCAAGGCAGATCAGAACTCGAGGGACCCCCTGGACCTGCTCGAGCATCTACCCCCAAACCAGAATCTGTCTGTCTTACTATTTTATGCCAACTCTTCTGACATTAACAGGGGACTATCCCCGGCCACCTTTTTCTGGAAAAAGTCAACTTAGGGCTCTAGCTAATAAGTCTTCTGGACATGATAGGAGTGTTTCAATTCAAACCCCTCTGATGGCTTTCTAGCTTGCCTGACAGGTTTATCCAGACTCTTGCAGCTACGCATGTGATTGTTCACAGTCTCCCAACCATGAGAGGCACGGGAAGCCTAAAACTTTAAAAAATATATAGAGCCTTTTAAGGAGTTAAAAAACTATTAAAATAGTACTGGTGAAGGGTTTCATTGTTGAGCCAATGCATGCTGCCAAGTTTCCATATCTTTTATTTGTTGTGTGCCTGGGAGTGCATTAATTAATATAATTGGTATATAGAAAAAATAAGCAGTAGCCTTGGTGTTAGCAACATTAGACTTTGAGTTAATAAATTCTTTCTTTGATGTAATCCACTGTACCTTTGACCCATAAGAATGTAACTCTGTTTACTTTGAGGGTGACGCACATTAGAAATATAAAGAAAAAACCACTTCAAGGGAAAACAAGTTTTTTGGTTGATCAACATTTATCAAGGAAAGAGCCATAAAATGTTAACAGACCTCCTGGCCAGAAGATAATGTACATAACATGAGATCCTTGTTTATGGAAAGACATACAGAAAAAAAATCCTGGTTTTGACAAGGGCAAAACTGCTGGAGTGTTTGGGCTGATTCTGCATGACCTTGCATCCTTCATTTCCCTCTATGTACAAGTCAGAGTATAAAAGCTCCTTTTGAAAATAAAGTTACGGGCCTCACTCACTGAAGCTTGGTCTCCCTGTGTCACTCACTCTCTCTCTCTCTCTCTTTTTGTCAGTGCCGTCCATCCTGAGGGTACCCCTGGATCCTGTTGGGGCTGGACCCCGACAACCAATAGTTTGGTGGAAATCCCCTTATACATAACTAGTTCGTTTTCTCTTCTTACTTTTAAGAGTTTCTTTAATTTTTGCCATTAGTTATGATGTGTCAAGCTGTAGACTTCTTTGAGTTCATCTTTTTTTAAACTCTCTGTGCTTCCTAGATGTAATCTTTTTCTCCTTTACCAGGTTCAGTCAGTTCAGTTCAGTCACTCAGTCATGTCTGACTCTTTGTGATCCCATGGACTGCAGCATGCCAGGCTTCCCTGTCCATCACCAACTCCCAGAGCTAGCTCAAACTCATGTCCATCAAGTCAGTGATGCCATCCAACCATCTCATCCTCTGTCATCCCCTTCTCCTCCCATCTTCAGTCTTTCCCAGCATCAGGGTCTTTTCCAGTGAGTCGGTTCTTTGCATCAGGTGGCCAAAGTATTGGAGTTTTAGCTTCAGCATCAGTTTTTCCAATGAATATTCAGGACTGAATATTCCTTTAGGATGGACTGGCTGGATCACCTTGCTGTCCAAGGGAATCTCAAGAGTGTTCTCCAACACCACACTTCAAAAGCATCAGTTCCTCTGTACTCAGCTTTCTTTATAGCCCAAATCTTACATCTATACATGACTACTGGAAAAACCATAGCTTTGATTAGATGGACCTTTGTTGGTAAAGTAATGACTCTGCTTTTTAATATGCTGTCTAGGTTGATCATAGCTTTTCTTCCAAGGAGTAAGCATCTTTTAATTTCATGGCTGCAGTCACCATCTGCAGTGATTTGGGAGCCCACCAAAAAGAAAGTGATTTGTAAGTTATACTCATTTCCTCTTTTTTTTTTTTTTTCTTTTTTGCTGCTCAGGTTGGGTTCTTTCCACTACTCTATCTTCTGGTTCATTGATCAGTTCATTTGTTGTTATTTAATCTACTCTCAGTTCCTCATGGTGCACTTTTTATTTTAGTTATCATGTTTTTCAGCTCTGTTTGGCTCTTAATATTTTCTCTTTGTTGAAATTCTCACTATGTTCATTCATTCATTCCTACATGTTTGCTGATCATCTTTATGGTCATGAATTTTTTTTTGCCTATGCCACACAGCTTGTGGGATCTTAGTTTCCTGACCACACAGCTTGTAGGATCTTATGGGCTCTTAGTTTCCTGACCAGGATTTGAACCCAGGACCCTGGCAATGACAGTGCCAAGTTTTAACCACTAGGCCACCAGGGGACTCCCAGTGGTCTTTACCTTGAACTCTGTATCAGGTAGATTGCTTATTTCCACTTTGTTTGTTTGTTTGTTTTCTGGGGTTTTTTTCTTGTTCCTTCATTTGGAACATATTCATCTGTCTTCTCATTTTGTCTAATTCTCTGTGTTTACTTCTATGTATTAGGTAAGATCTGCTACTTTTCCCATCTTGGAGAAATGAGCCTTATGTAGGAGAGGTCCCATGGGGCCCATTCAGCATATTCCCTTCTGGTCACCAGCTGTATAAGTTCTAGGGGTTCCCCTACATGGCTTGTGTCTCCTCTTATGTTGTGACAGTGCTGACTACTGTAGATGGCAGGTGGCAGATGGGGCTGGCCTCTGGCTTGGTTACCTACAAGGATATGCTACATTCCATGACCTTGGTCTTGCTAGAGTGTGGGACTCAATCCCAGCATCGCTGATTGCATGGGCTGTGGGTCCATCGGGCTTTTGCCTGCCTTTAGGTGGTTGGGACCTGGTCTCCATGTGGCTTCCTCAAAGAACTGGTGCTGTCCCAGTAGTGGGGAGGGTAAGCCCTGGTGCTTTTAGTTTAGAGTGAGAATTCCAAAATAATGCTTGCCAGAGCTGCTATTATTGTGGTAGAACGAGCTCCCAACAGTGGTTGCTGTTAGTGTCTCTGTCCCCAGAGGGAGTTCCAGCTGTCTCGTGACTCTTCAGGAGGCTCTCTGAGCAAGTGGGTCTGACCTAGGCTCGTTTCAAACTACTGGGTCTGCACTGGGACTTGGAGCTTGTGAGATTTTGCATGAGCCCTTTAAAGGGTTGAAAGACAGAAATACTTAAATCATCTATAACCACAATAAAGAA
>NW_024074573.1:0-3048 GCF_014754425.2 Oryx dammah
TTCTTTATTGTGGTTATAGATGATTTAAGTATTTCTGTCTTTCAACCCTTTAAAGGGCTCATGCAAAATCTCACAAGCTCCAAGTCCCAGTGCAGACCCAGTAGTTTGAAACGAGCCTAGGTCAGACCCACTTGCTCAGAGAGCCTCCTGAAGAGTCACGAGACAGCTGGAACTCCCTCTGGGGACAGAGACACTAACAGCAACCACTGTTGGGAGCTCGTTCTACCACAATAATAGCAGCTCTGGCAAGCATTATTTTGGAATTCTCACTCTAAACTAAAAGCACCAGGGCTTACCCTCCCCACTACTGGGACAGCACCAGTTCTTTGAGGAAGCCACATGGAGACCAGGTCCCAACCACCTAAAGGCAGGCAAAAGCCCGATGGACCCACAGCCCATGCAATCAGCGATGCTGGGATTGAGTCCCACACTCTAGCAAGACCAAGGTCATGGAATGTAGCATATCCTTGTAGGTAACCAAGCCAGAGGCCAGCCCCATCTGCCACCTGCCATCTACAGTAGTCAGCACTGTCACAACATAAGAGGAGACACAAGCCATGTAGGGGAACCCCTAGAACTTATACAGCTGGTGACCAGAAGGGAATATGCTGAATGGGCCCCATGGGACCTCTCCTACATAAGGCTCATTTCTCCAAGATGGGAAAAGTAGCAGATCTTACCTAATACATAGAAGTAAACACAGAGAATTAGACAAAATGAGAAGACAGATGAATATGTTCCAAATGAAGGAACAAGAAAAAAACCCCAGAAAACAAACAAACAAACAAAGTGGAAATAAGCAATCTACCTGATACAGAGTTCAAGGTAAAGACCACTGGGAGTCCCCTGGTGGCCTAGTGGTTAAAACTTGGCACTGTCATTGCCAGGGTCCTGGGTTCAAATCCTGGTCAGGAAACTAAGAGCCCATAAGATCCTACAAGCTGTGTGGTCAGGAAACTAAGATCCCACAAGCTGTGTGGCATAGGCAAAAAAAAATTCATGACCATAAAGATGATCAGCAAACATGTAGGAATGAATGAATGAACATAGTGAGAATTTCAACAAAGAGAAAATATTAAGAGCCAAACAGAGCTGAAAAACATGATAACTAAAATAAAAAGTGCACCATGAGGAACTGAGAGTAGATTAAATAACAACAAATGAACTGATCAATGAACCAGAAGATAGAGTAGTGGAAAGAACCCAACCTGAGCAGCAAAAAAGAAAAAAAAAAAAAAAGAGGAAATGAGTATAACTTACAAATCACTTTCTTTTTGGTGGGCTCCCAAATCACTGCAGATGGTGACTGCAGCCATGAAATTAAAAGATGCTTACTCCTTGGAAGAAAAGCTATGATCAACCTAGACAGCATATTAAAAAGCAGAGTCATTACTTTACCAACAAAGGTCCATCTAATCAAAGCTATGGTTTTTCCAGTAGTCATGTATAGATGTAAGATTTGGGCTATAAAGAAAGCTGAGTACAGAGGAACTGATGCTTTTGAAGTGTGGTGTTGGAGAACACTCTTGAGATTCCCTTGGACAGCAAGGTGATCCAGCCAGTCCATCCTAAAGGAATATTCAGTCCTGAATATTCATTGGAAAAACTGATGCTGAAGCTAAAACTCCAATACTTTGGCCACCTGATGCAAAGAACCGACTCACTGGAAAAGACCCTGATGCTGGGAAAGACTGAAGATGGGAGGAGAAGGGGATGACAGAGGATGAGATGGTTGGATGGCATCACTGACTTGATGGACATGAGTTTGAGCTAGCTCTGGGAGTTGGTGATGGACAGGGAAGCCTGGCATGCTGCAGTCCATGGGATCACAAAGAGTCAGACATGACTGAGTGACTGAACTGAACTGACTGAACCTGGTAAAGGAGAAAAAGATTACATCTAGGAAGCACAGAGAGTTTAAAAAAAGATGAACTCAAAGAAGTCTACAGCTTGACACATCATAACTAATGGCAAAAATTAAAGAAACTCTTAAAAGTAAGAAGAGAAAACGAACTAGTTATGTATAAGGGAATTTCCACCAAACTATTGGTTGTCGGGGTCCAGCCCCAACAGGATCCAGGGGTACCCTCAGGATGGACGGCACTGACAAAAAGAGAGAGAGAGAGAGAGTGAGTGACACAGGGAGACCAAGCTTCAGTGAGTGAGGCCCGTAACTTTATTTTCAAAAGGAGCTTTTATACTCTGACTTGTACATAGAGGGAAATGAAGGATGCAAGGTCATGCAGAATCAGCCCAAACACTCCAGCAGTTTTGCCCTTGTCAAAACCAGGATTTTTTTTCTGTATGTCTTTCCATAAACAAGGATCTCATGTTATGTACATTATCTTCTGGCCAGGAGGTCTGTTAACATTTTATGGCTCTTTCCTTGATAAATGTTGATCAACCAAAAAACTTGTTTTCCCTTGAAGTGGTTTTTTCTTTATATTTCTAATGTGCGTCACCCTCAAAGTAAACAGAGTTACATTCTTATGGGTCAAAGGTACAGTGGATTACATCAAAGAAAGAATTTATTAACTCAAAGTCTAATGTTGCTAACACCAAGGCTACTGCTTATTTTTTCTATATACCAATTATATTAATTAATGCACTCCCAGGCACACAACAAATAAAAGATATGGAAACTTGGCAGCATGCATTGGCTCAACAATGAAACCCTTCACCAGTACTATTTTAATAGTTTTTTAACTCCTTAAAAGGCTCTATATATTTTTTAAAGTTTTAGGCTTCCCGTGCCTCTCATGGTTGGGAGACTGTGAACAATCACATGCGTAGCTGCAAGAGTCTGGATAAACCTGTCAGGCAAGCTAGAAAGCCATCAGAGGGGTTTGAATTGAAACACTCCTATCATGTCCAGAAGACTTATTAGCTAGAGCCCTAAGTTGACTTTTTCCAGAAAAAGGTGGCCGGGGATAGTCCCCTGTTAATGTCAGAAGAGTTGGCATAAAATAGTAAGACAGACAGATTCTGGTTTGGGGGTAGATGCTCGAGCAGGTCCAGGGGGTCCCTCGAGTTCTGATCTGCCTTGCT
>NW_024074574.1:0-3046 GCF_014754425.2 Oryx dammah
TACTTTCTTCAATTTAAGTCTGAATTTGGCAATAAGGAACTCATAATCTGAGCCACAGTCAGCTCCTGGTCTTGTTTTTGCTGACTGTATAGAGCTTCTTCAACTTTGGCTACAAAGAATATAATCAATCTGATTTCGGTGTTGACCATCTGGTGATGTCCATGTGTAGAGTCTTCTCTTGTGTTGTTGGAAGAGGGTGTTTGCTATGACCAGTGCATTCTCTTGGCAAAACTCTATTAGTCTTTGCCCTGCTTCATTCCATATTCCAAGGCCAAGTTTGCCTGTTACTCCACGTGTTTCTTGACTTCCTACTTTTGCATTCCAGTTCCCTATAATGAAAACATCTTTTTGGGGTGTTAGTTCTAAAAAAGACCTTGTAGGTCTTCATAGAACTGTTCAACTTCAGCTTCTTCAGTGTTACTGGTTGGGGCATAGACTTTGATTACCATGATATTGAATGGTTTGCCTTGGAAACGAACAGAGATCATCTGTCATTTTTGAGATTGCATCCAAGTACTGCATTTTGGACTCTTTTGTTGACTCTGATGGCTACTCCATTTCTTCTAAGGGATTCTTGACCACAGTAGTAGATATAATGGTCATCTGAGTTAAATTCACCCATTCCAGTCCATTTTAGTTCACTGATTCCTAGAATGTCGATGTTCACTCTTGTCATCTCCTGTTTGACCACTTCCAATTTGCCTTGATTTATGGACCTGACATTCCAGGTTCCTATGCAATAATGCTCTTTACAGCATTGGACCTTGCTTCTATCACCAGTCACATCCACAGCTCGGTATTGTTTTTGCTTTGGCTCCATCCCTTCATTCTTTTTAGAGTGATTTCTCCACTGATCTCCAGTAGCATATTGGGCACCTACCAACCTGGGGAGTTCCTCTTTCGGTATCCTATCATTTTGCCTTTTCATACTGTTCATGGGGTTCTCAAGGCAAGAATATTGAAGTGATTTGCCATTCCCTTCTCCAGTGGACCACATTCTTTCAGCCCTTTCCACAATGACCCGCCTGGCTTTCATGGCCCCACAGGGCATGGCTTAGTTCCATTGAGTTAGACAAGGCTGTGGTCCTAGTATGATTAGACTGACTAGTTTTCTGTGAGTATGGTTTCAGTGTGTCTGCCCTCTGATGCCCTCTTGCAACACCTACCATCTTGTTCATATCATATATCAGCTACTGCTCATCAGAAAAAAAAAAACAAAATAAACTGGGAATTTATCATAACAGTCACCTATTCTTTATTTGACTTACATGATGTATAGGATGACACCATGCTTGAAGTCACCATTCTCCACTTGCATTTCTCACTTTTGCGGTTTGAGTATGAAAAAGAAATGTTCTCTTTTATCTTTCATTAAAACTTCTTTTGAAGTTTTACATTTTAAATTTTTAATTGTTTCTATCTTCACATTAAGACAGCTGCTTCAAAGACTTAACAAAAATGCAAAGGTGACTGGAAAGAAATAAAGTGATTGTATCTGGCATATACAATTAATGAAATTCATTTATGCTTGATGTGCAGGAAAAATAATATCAATTTATCATTTAGGTTATGCCATGGTGAAAAATTTTTCCCTCCAAAGAAAAAGATCAAAAATTCAGGGGAGGTTTGAACAGGAATACAAAATAAAGAGCAGGCATTGAAAAAAGCCTCAATGAACAGTGTTGAAAAGGTTCAAACACAAATCTAAGCAATGGAAAAATGCTAATGACAGCTGAAGACAGACTCCTATCTGTGGTTTACTAGTAAACCACAGCGTAAGTTGATTTTATGTTTTAGAAAACTGAAGCAGAATTATCATAAACCTAAATGGAATGTCTGAATATACATTGCAGAGATCAGAGATGTACACCATAGCTGGCATGAAATGTTACATTTTATATGGTTAGACTTCAAAGAGTACAAAGACATCCCTGGCAATTGTGTATGCATGTGGGTGGAGGGGGGAGGCAAATTATTCTTTTTTTTGGTTAATTTTATTTATTTTTTTGTTTATTTATTTTACTTTACAATATTGTATTGGTTTTGCCATACATTGACATGAATCCACCATGGGGATACATGTGCTCCCCATCCTGTACACCCTTCCCACCTCCCACCCCATCCCATCCCTCAGGGTCATCCCAGTGCACCAGCCCCAAGCACCCTGTATCATGCATTGACCTGGACTAGTGACTCGTTTCACATATGATAATATACATGTTTCAATGCCATTCTCCCAAATCATCTCACCCTCACCCTCTCCCACAGAGTCCAAAAGACTGTTCTATACATCTGTGTCTCTTTTGCTGTCTTGCATACAGGGTTATCATTACCATTTTTCTAAATTCCATATATATGAATTATTATACTGTATTGGTATTTTTCTTTCTGGCTTACTTCACTCTGTATAATAGGCTCCAGTTTCATCCACCACATTAGAACTGATTCAAATGTATTCTTTTTAATGGCTGAGTAATATTCCATTGTGTATATGTACCACAGCATTCTTATCCATTCATCTGCTGATGGACATCTAAGTTGCTTCCATGTCCTGGCTATTATAAACAGTGCTGCAATGAACATTGGGGTACACGTGTCTCTTTCAATTCTGGTTTCCTTGGTGTGTATGCCCAGCAGTGGGATTGCTGGGTCATAAGGCAGTTCTATTTCCAGTTTTTTAAGGAATCTCCACACTGTTCTCCATAGTGGCTGTACTAGTTTGCATTCCCACCAACAGAGTAAGAGGGTTCCCTTTTCTCCACACCCTCTCCAGCATTTATTGCTTGTAGACTTTTGGATAGCAGCCATCCTGACTGGTGTGAAATGATACCTCATTGTAGTGTTGATTTGCATTTCTCTAATAATGAACATCACCAGATGGTCCACACCAAAATCAGATTGATTATATTGTTTGCAGCCAAAGATGAAGAAGCTCTATACAGTCAGCAAAAGCAAGACGAGAGGCTGACTGTGGCTCAGATCATGTACTCCTTATTTCCAAATTCAGACTAAAATTGAAGAAAGTAGGGAAAACCACTAGACCATT
>NW_024074575.1:0-3046 GCF_014754425.2 Oryx dammah
AATGGTCTAGTGGTTTTCCCTACTTTCTTCAATTTTAGTCTGAATTTGGAAATAAGGAGTACATGATCTGAGCCACAGTCAGCCTCTCGTCTTGCTTTTGCTGACTGTATAGAGCTTCTTCATCTTTGGCTGCAAACAATATAATCAATCTGATTTTGGTGTGGACCATCTGGTGATGTTCATTATTAGAGAAATGCAAATCAACACTACAATGAGGTATCATTTCACACCAGTCAGGATGGCTGCTATCCAAAAGTCTACAAGCAATAAATGCTGGAGAGGGTGTGGAGAAAAGGGAACCCTCTTACTCTGTTGGTGGGAATGCAAACTAGTACAGCCACTATGGAGAACAGTGTGGAGATTCCTTAAAAAACTGGAAATAGAACTGCCTTATGACCCAGCAATCCCACTGCTGGGCATACACACCAAGGAAACCAGAATTGAAAGAGACACGTGTACCCCAATGTTCATTGCAGCACTGTTTATAATAGCCAGGACATGGAAGCAACTTAGATGTCCATCAGCAGATGAATGGATAAGAATGCTGTGGTACATATACACAATGGAATATTACTCAGCCATTAAAAAGAATACATTTGAATCAGTTCTAATGTGGTGGATGAAACTGGAGCCTATTATACAGAGTGAAGTAAGCCAGAAAGAAAAATACCAATACAGTATAATAATTCATATATATGGAATTTAGAAAAATGGTAATGATAACCCTGTATGCAAGACAGCAAAAGAGACACAGATGTATAGAACAGTCTTTTGGACTCTGTGGGAGAGGGTGAGGGTGAGATGATTTGGGAGAATGGCATTGAAACATGTATATTATCATATGTGAAACGAGTCACTAGTCCAGGTCAATGCATGATACAGGGTGCTTGGGGCTGGTGCACTGGGATGACCCTGAGGGATGGGATGGGGTGGGAGGTGGGAAGGGTGTACAGGATGGGGAGCACATGTATCCCCATGGTGGATTCATGTCAATGTATGGCAAAACCAATACAATATTGTAAAGTAAAATAAATAAACAAAAAAATAAATAAAATTAACCAAAAAAAAGAATAATTTGCCTCCCCCCTCCACCCACATGCATACACAATTGCCAGGGATGTCTTTGTACTCTTTGAAGTCTAACCATATAAAATGTAACATTTCATGCCAGCTATGGTGTACATCTCTGATCTCTGCAATGTATATTCAGACATTCCATTTAGGTTTATGATAATTCTGCTTCAGTTTTCTAAAACATAAAATCAACTTACGCTGTGGTTTACTAGTAAACCACAGATAGGAGTCTGTCTTCAGCTGTCATTAGCATTTTTCCATTGCTTAGATTTGTGTTTGAACCTTTTCAACACTGTTCATTGAGGCTTTTTTCAATGCCTGCTCTTTATTTTGTATTCCTGTTCAAACCTCCCCTGAATTTTTGATCTTTTTCTTTGGAGGGAAAAATTTTTCACCATGGCATAACCTAAATGATAAATTGATATTATTTTTCCTGCACATCAAGCATAAATGAATTTCATTAATTGTATATGCCAGATACAATCACTTTATTTCTTTCCAGTCACCTTTGCATTTTTGTTAAGTCTTTGAAGCAGCTGTCTTAATGTGAAGATAGAAACAATTAAAAATTTAAAATGTAAAACTTCAAAAGAAGTTTTAATGAAAGATAAAAGAGAACATTTCTTTTTCATACTCAAACCGCAAAAGTGAGAAATGCAAGTGGAGAATGGTGACTTCAAGCATGGTGTCATCCTATACATCATGTAAGTCAAATAAAGAATAGGTGACTGTTATGATAAATTCCCAGTTTATTTTGTTTTTTTTTTTCTGATGAGCAGTAGCTGATATATGATATGAACAAGATGGTAGGTGTTGCAAGAGGGCATCAGAGGGCAGACACACTGAAACCATACTCACAGAAAACTAGTCAGTCTAATCATACTAGGACCACAGCCTTGTCTAACTCAATGGAACTAAGCCATGCCCTGTGGGGCCATGAAAGCCAGGCGGGTCATTGTGGAAAGGGCTGAAAGAATGTGGTCCACTGGAGAAGGGAATGGCAAATCACTTCAATATTCTTGCCTTGAGAACCCCATGAACAGTATGAAAAGGCAAAATGATAGGATACCGAAAGAGGAACTCCCCAGGTTGGTAGGTGCCCAATATGCTACTGGAGATCAGTGGAGAAATCACTCTAAAAAGAATGAAGGGATGGAGCCAAAGCAAAAACAATACCGAGCTGTGGATGTGACTGGTGATAGAAGCAAGGTCCAATGCTGTAAAGAGCATTATTGCATAGGAACCTGGAATGTCAGGTCCATAAATCAAGGCAAATTGGAAGTGGTCAAACAGGAGATGACAAGAGTGAACATCGACATTCTAGGAATCAGTGAACTAAAATGGACTGGAATGGGTGAATTTAACTCAGATGACCATTATATCTACTACTGTGGTCAAGAATCCCTTAGAAGAAATGGAGTAGCCATCAGAGTCAACAAAAGAGTCCAAAATGCAGTACTTGGATGCAATCTCAAAAATGACAGATGATCTCTGTTCGTTTCCAAGGCAAACCATTCAATATCATGGTAATCAAAGTCTATGCCCCAACCAGTAACACTGAAGAAGCTGAAGTTGAACAGTTCTATGAAGACCTACAAGGTCTTTTTTAGAACTAACACCCCAAAAAGATGTTTTCATTATAGGGAACTGGAATGCAAAAGTAGGAAGTCAAGAAACACGTGGAGTAACAGGCAAACTTGGCCTTGGAATATGGAATGAAGCAGGGCAAAGACTAATAGAGTTTTGCCAAGAGAATGCACTGGTCATAGCAAACACCCTCTTCCAACAACACAAGAGAAGACTCTACACATGGACATCACCAGATGGTCAACACCGAAATCAGATTGATTATATTCTTTGTAGCCAAAGTTGAAGAAGCTCTATACAGTCAGCAAAAACAAGACCAGGAGCTGACTGTGGCTCAGATTATGAGTTCCTTATTGCCAAATTCAGACTTAAATTGAAGAAAGTA
>NW_024074576.1:0-3046 GCF_014754425.2 Oryx dammah
CCCCCCAGGACTGAAGGGGGACAGAGGTACTCCTGGAGAAAGAGGAGCAAAGGGTGAGAGTGGGCTTGCAGGTAAGGAAGACTTGGGGGCCCCATCAGGGTCTAGGGCAGGGAGGAGGCCTTATTCAGCTCAGCTCTCCTTTCAGGTAACCCATTTACAGGTAGGGGTCCAAGCAGGAAAAGGTGACAGGGTGTATGGTGAGGTGGACTCTGGTCTTAGCCTCTGTGACTCGCTGGAGGACAACCTGAGCAGATTTTCTATCTGATCTTTATGACAAGCCAGCCTCCCTCTCCAGTTCATCAGATAACCTCGAACATCAAATAACTCAATGGATGGGAAATACTCAAGCTATGTGTATTCCTCTCCTACAACCATATCACCCACTGCAATGCAAGAGGAAGTGCTATCAGATTCCTAGAATTTGGAATTAAAATGACATCTGGTTCACTGTCAGTGAGGCAGAGGGACCTGTTCAGGGGATACTGTTCAGAAGAGAACCACAGGAAATCCCGTGGATGCAGAGGCCAGCTAGGTCAGCAGAGGTAGGCTTTCTAGGCCTTTGTTCCAACTTCTTACCCCACCCTCAACTTGCATCTCCACCTGGACACTCTTCCCTTGAGGCCTGGGCTCTGAGTGACCCCAGGCTGTTCTGGATCTGTCTTTACTTGGCCTCTCTCTCCTGCAGAGGTCAATGCTCTCAGGCAGCGGGTGACAATCTTAGAGGGACATCTGCGACGCTTCCAGAATGCTTTCTCTCAGTATAAGAAAGGTGAGTTCCTGGACCTGACCCTGAGCCAGCCCCTGATCATGGGCCTCAGACTTAGTCTAGGCTTGGCTTGTAGTTCGCTTGGCTGAGTCTAAATTGGACTTCTGGGAGCATGACTGGGACTGGACCTAGACCTAGGGCAGGAGCGGGACTAAGGACAGGGCTGGGACAGAGCCGTGTCCCACGTGCTCCAGGAGCTCAGGTAGATGCACGGAACAAGGAGGAGGATGTGGTCCATGCCACCAGTTCAGCAGACCTTCTCCACAGCCTACCCTGGGGGGGTTCCTATGACGAACAAGGGGTCACCCAACCCACGATGCATTTCTTCCCTCTATGGGGCCTGGTGTGCAAATGCCCAGAGAAGAAGCTGCACAGTCCATAGCAGCAGAGAATCCAGACAAGATCCTGAGAGCCGGGGTGGGATGCTGCCTGTGGGGTTCAAGGCTGCTGAGGACCTATCCTTGGTGTGTGGCCACCAAGTATCTTACTCTAAAGATGTCCCTGGGTCTGGAAGGAATAGGCTGCCTCCAGTCTTTGGCCCTTGCTGGACTCACCTGCACCTCTTGTGGAATTAAAAGCAGAGATTCTTCCCTAAGCCTGGATCCTAAGCAGGCAGAGGCCTCTTGGAGCACAAATAAAGGGCCTGATTGGGTGAGACATAGGGTTGGCTCCTAAGAACTCAAGCCAACTAAGCACTGAAGTAGTGGGATGAGAATTCTCAGCAGTTTATGTCTTCCTTCTTGCACAATCTTATTTACATATCTACTTACTATTTCTTTCCCTGGTAGCTCAGCTGGTAAAGAATCTGCCTGCATTGCAGGAGACCTGGGTTTGATCTCTGGGTCGGGAATATCCCCTGGAATGGAAATGGCAGACCACTCCAATATCCTTGCCTGGAAAATGTCATGGACAGAAGTCCCTGGTGGGCTTCAGTCCATGGGGGTCAAAAAGAGTTGAGCACAACTTAAAAACTAACCCTTCATGCAGACTGCTATAAACAAAGGTGAACTTGGGCATATGTGCTGGCCACATGCGTATAGCTAAACACCATCACTCAGTCCAAACCACCTACATACATGAACACAAATGCAGACATAGGCACACCCATCCTGATGGACCTTGAGTCAGCCTATGTACTTGCAGATGGACACATGGATGTATTCATGCATGCACACACATACCAACCCAGATGCATGGGACATAAACAAATCATGGCACAAAAGCTTGCACTGACCTTGTCCAGGGCTGTCTGGGTGCCATCCTGACTACGTGGAAAATCTGGTCTTCAAATGCTTGTTGAAGCTAATCAGAGGAAAAGGGCAGTGGGTCAGGGTGCAGCCTGGGTTCAGAACCAGTCCAGTGAGCCCTCTTAGGAGGCCTGAAGTTTTCCATGCAGACCCTGGAGTCAGAGCAGTGTGGATGGGATGGAATAAGAAGAGATACTTAACACGTCACATAGGGGATACTGTTTGCAGTGTACCTTTTCTTAGAAATGTGAGATTAGACTCTGGAAAAAGAAGTGACTTTCTTGTCACCTGGGCTCTCATTGCCAGGGTAGGGCTGAACACATGACTTTCTGAAGCCCAGACACAGCTCTCTCCAAAGCTGATCCCACCCTGCCCTCCTGCCCCCACATAGAGCTCTCAGATGCCGTCATCCCCTGCTCAGTGGTCCAAGGAGGCTGACTGGCCATAGGTTCACGTGTGAGCATATGGAAGCCAACACTGGACTGGCCTGGTGCAGAGGCCAGCACGTGGCTGCTCTCAGATGCATCCCTGTCCTCCCCTTTCTCCTCACCCTTTCACACAGCACAGAATGCTCTGAAAACTCCACATGACCAGTCATCATGCAAGGGTTAGAGTGAACTACCTGGTTGGTGTTTTCTACACTCTTAGGAACAGCTCTGGACTCTACAGTGTCATTTCCTTGCCAAAGTCCTTCCTATTTACACAGTAATTAAAATGCTGGATTCTTGTGAAGAGCACGGGGAAGAACAGAAAGTGCATGTGGGAGCTTTAGTGTCATCTCCAACAAGGTCTGATCCTCATCTACATTTGACAGTTGGGTGACTTTGGGCTTCGGCATAAGCACCTGAGTTCCAGGGTCCTCACCTCTTGCATGATGGATGCCTGGGGGCTAAGTGCCTTGCTTTTCTATCTGGTGCCGTGGTGCCCCCATGGGAGCTGGGGACTCCAGTTGAAGCACAGGTCTAGGTGCTGCCACATCCCCAGCTTGACTCTCCTCTTCCCCTAGCGGTGCTCTTCCCTGATGGCCAGGCTG
>NW_024074578.1:0-475 GCF_014754425.2 Oryx dammah
TGATTTCCCTGCACTTCCTCGACATGCCCGCGGAGGATCGACTCACAAAACAGTGGCACGTGTGACAGCCCTGTCGGAAAGCGTCGTGCAAAGCCTCCAAAGAATGCCACAGATCCCTGTATCAAGCCGACGGGAAGCCTTTCACGGCTGCTGCAGCTCGGGAGGAAAACGGACGTGCATGTCCCCACGCGAGACGAGGACTGACTCCCCTGTGGAGCCTCCAGAAGGACCCCCAGGTCCATGTCAGCACTGGAGAGGAATCCTCAGGTTCCGTCATAGACTCCACACGATGTCTTAGGCCTAGGCACCGATTGCAGTGGAATCCCGACAGGCCCCTCGCAACTCCAATAGAGACTGTCCTGTCCTGAGGCCACAAGGGAGGATCCCAGAGGTCCCCGTCGTAACTCGAGAAGGTCCCACCGCAACTCGAGAAAATCCAGGAGGTTCTCCCCTCCAGTCGAGATGAGGCCCTTTA
>NW_024074578.1:575-1230 GCF_014754425.2 Oryx dammah
TCCCTCCTTCGTCGGGAAAGGATTCCCGGCTTTGCTGTCGCATCTCGGAGGCGGCGCTCTACACAGGAAAGTCGCGAGGAACTCCAGGAGTCGTGCCACCATTCCCAATGTGCACAAAATGTCTCAGTCCACTCCAGAAGAACCCGATTTCCCTGCACTTCGTCGACATGGACGCCGAGAATCGATTTACACCACAGTGGCACGTGTGACAGTCCTGTCGGAAAGCCTCGTGGGAAAGCCTCCAAAGAAGGCCACAGATCCCTGTATCAAGGCGCCGGGAAGCCTGCCACGTCTGCTCCAGCTCGTGAGGAAAGCGGACGTGCATGTCCCCACGCGAGACGAGGACTGACTCCCCTGTGGAGCCTCCAGAAGTACCCCAAGGTCCATGTCAGCACTGGAGAGGAATCCTCAGGTTCCGTCATAGACTCCACACGATATCTTAGTCCCCGGCCCCGACTGCAGAGGAATCCCGACTGGACCTTCGCAACTCGCATGGAGACTGGCCTGTCCTGAGGCCAAGAGGGAGGGTCCCAGAGGTCCCCGTCGTAACTGGAGAAGGTCCCGCCGCAACTCGAGAAAATCCAGGAGGTTCTCCCCTCCAGGCGAGATGAGGCCCTTTTCCGCTGAGGCGTCCCGAGGCAAATCACCCCTTCCC
>NW_024074578.1:1330-3044 GCF_014754425.2 Oryx dammah
AAGAAGTTCCCCGACATACCCGCCTCCACTCGAGAGGAAAACCGAGGCTCCCGCCCACATCAAGAGGAGCCCCGTTTTCACCTCAAAGCTCGAGATGAGGGTTCCTTTCCCTCCTTCTTCAGGAAAGGATTCCCGGATTTCATGTCGCATCTAGGAGGCGGAACTCTCCACCGGAAAGTTTAGAGGAACTTCAGAGGTGGTGCCACCATTACAAATGGGCACAAAACGTCTCAGTCCTCTCCAGAAGAACCAGATTTCCCTGCACTTCCTCGACATGCACGCCGAGGATCGACTCACACCACAGTGGCACGTGTGACAGCCCTGTCGGAAAGCCTCTGGGGAAAGGCTCCATAAAATGCCACAGATCCCTGTATGAAGGCGCCTGGAAGCCTGCCACGGCTGCTCCAGCTCGTGAGGAAAGCGGACGTGCATGTCCCCACGCGAGACGAGGACTGACACCCTTGTGGAGCCTCCAGAAGTACCCCAAGATCCATGTCAGCACTGGAGAGGAATCCTCAGGTTCCGTCATAGACTCCACACGAAGCATTAGGCTCCGGCACCGACTGCAGAGGAATCCCGACAGGCCCCTCCCAACTCGCATGGAGACTGGCCTGTCCTGAGGCCACAAGGGAGGGTCCCAGAGGTCCCCGTCGTAACTCGAGAAGGTCCCGCCGCAACTCGAGAAAATCCAGGAGGTTCTCCCCGCCAGGCGAAATGAGGCCCTTTTCCGCTGAGGCATCTCGAGCCAAATCACCCCTTCCCTCTTGAACTTCGAAAGGGTCCTTCACACCCTTGCTGCAACTCAAGAAGTTCCCCGACATACCCGCCTCCCCTGGAGAGGATCACCGACTTTCACTCATACATCAAGAGGAGCCCCATTTCCTCCTCAAAGCTCGAGATGAGGGTTCCTTTCCCTGCTTCGTCGGGAAAGGATTCCCGGCTTTGCTGTCGCATCTCGGAGGTGGCGATCTCCTCAGGAAAGTCGAGAGGAACTCCAGGGTTCTTGCCACGATTCCCAATGTGCACCAAATGTCTCAGTCCACTCCAGAAAAACCTAATTTCCCTGCACTTCCTCGACATGCACGCCATGGATCGACTCACACCACAGTAGCACGTTTGACGGCCGTATCAGAAAGCCTCATGGGAAAGCCTCCAATGAATGCCACAGATCCCTGTATCAAGGCGCCAGGAAGCCTGGCACGGCTGCTCCAGCTCGTGAGGAAAGCGGACGTGCATGTCCCCACGCGAGACGAGGACTGACTCCCATGTGGAGCCTCCAGAAAGACCCCAAGATCCATGTCAGCACTGGAGAGGAATCCTCAGCTTCCGTCATAGACTCCACACGAAGTTTTAGGCCCCGGCACCGACTGCAGAGAAATTTTGACAGTTCCCTCGCAACTCGCATGGAGACTGTCCTGTCCTGAGGCAACAAGGGACGTTCCCAGAGGTCCCCGTCGAAACTCGAAAAGGTCCCGCCGCATCTCGAGAAAATCCAGGAGGTTCTCCCCTCCAGGCGAGATGAGGCCCTTTTCCGCGTAGGCGACCCGAGGCAAATCACCCCTTCCTTCTTGAACTTCGAAAGGGTCCTTCACACCCTTGCTGCAACTGAAAAAGTTCCCCGTCATACCTGCCTCCACTCGAGAAAACACCGGGGGTCCCGCCCACATCAAGAGGAGCCCCGATTCCTCCTCAAAGCTCGAGATGAGGGTTCCTT
>NW_024074579.1:0-3043 GCF_014754425.2 Oryx dammah
AAAGCTAGTGGAGGTGACGGAATTCGAGTTGGGCTGTTTCAAATCCTGAAAGCCGATGCTGCACTCAATACGCCAGCATCTTGGGAAAACTCAGCCATGGCCACAGGACCGGAAAAGGTCGGTTTTCATTCCTTTTCCAAAGAAAGGCAATGCCAAAGAATGCTCAACCTACTGTACAATGGCACTCATCTCCCATGCTAGGAAAGTCATGCTCAAAATTCTCCAAGCCAGGCTTCAGCAATACGTGAACTGTGAACTTCCGGATGTTCAAGCTGGTTTTAGAAAAGGCAGAGGAACCAGAGATCAACGGGCCAACATCCCGTGGATCATGGGGAAAAGCAAGAGAGTTCCAGAAAAAAACATCTATTTCTGCTTCATTGACTACACTCATGCTCATGTCTGGGCGGCGTACCACATGCCTCAGTTTCATTCTGACCTTTCTATCTTCTGTTTGCCCCTAGGATCTTCTTCAGCTCACTCTTTCTGAGAAAGGGCTTCTTGCTGCAAACATCTCTAACGTCCCTAATCTCTAGAAGACAGTAGAATATGCTCACATGGCCGCATGCCTTAAATCTTTAGCTTCTACCTATTTTAATTATTCCTAAACCTTAATTCCTGGGAGAATCCCGCCTGCTGGGCTGCCGGTCTATGGGGTCGACCAGAGTCCAACACGACTCATGTGACTTAGCTGCAGCAGCAGCAGCAAACCCTAAGTTCAGCAAACTCCTTTGCCATAAACACTTGCTTCATAAATGGCCTTCAGATAGGAATCCCTCCCATGGGCTCAAGCTGCGGCCTCTGTGCTCACCCTGGAACACTCTTTTGGAAAAGTCCTTGAACAAGTGTCAGTGATTAACCTTATGAATTATTCTTGGAGCACAGCTGCAGAAGGCTTTATGCCTTCTCATGCTCCTCTGGGAAACAAGAAGCACCTTAACATTCTCTTGAGTCAGCTCAGCCCAGGAAAGGAAAAAACAGGTCAGAATCACAAAGCCTAAGTCCTTCCTGGCGACCATGCCTTCAGAACAAAGGGAGGGGGTTAGGGGCCTTGCCTCCCTTTTGTCAGTCATGCCTATTGGGGCCCCCAACAACCTACTGTTTCAGGTGCTTGCTTTGTGTGAACACTCATTGTCCTTTGAAGTATTCCCTAGATGTAGTCTAGGTAGTGAATCATGTATAGAATGTGCAACTTGTGTGGCTTGAAAAGATGAGCCACTCGGCCCCACGCCCCTCCAGGTCACCGCTATCCGGTAGAGCAGCCTTAGGCCGCAGCTCCCTTCTCCCCAAAGCGGCTAGAGATCCCAAGCACGCCTCTCCCCGCCACTGCCAGCCTGGGAAAGCTCGCTGCAGCCCTAGCGTATCCCGCTCCCTGACCTGGAGCTGCAAGCAACCCCAAGGCGCGCGCGCACGCACGTGCCATACCCGCGCTTCTCCTGGCGAGAGCAGCGCGTGCCCCCTTTCCTCTACTCGCAGAGCGAGCCCCACTTTCATGTTGACATAGGGTCCACAGGCAAGCCCGGCAGCAGACGCCTTCCTGCCAAGGCTACAGGGCGCGAGCCCTGCCTTCTTGCGCGCGAGGTGGACCCCGCCACCCGCGGCGCGTGCCCCCACATCCTGCGCTCGCGGCGTGCACGAGACCCAGCTTCCTGCGCCCCGGGGAATGGTTGCCTTCCCCGCACCCCGGCATGCGTGGCGCGAAACTCCCCTTCCTGCACAGGCGGCGCAAGCACCCCCATTCCTGTGCGCGCGGCGGGGCCCCAGAACCTCGTGCCATGCCGCCCCAGAACCTCGTGCAAGCGCATGCCGGCCAGCCCTACCCCGGCACGTGGGACGCGAGCCCCCCACCCCCTTTTCTACACAGGCTGCAGGGCGCCAGCTCTCTCTTCTTGCGTGCGCGGGGCCCCACGCCGCAGGCGACACGGGCCTCTCTTCCTGGGTGCACGGGATCAGCCGTCTTCTGTGCCCTTGTGGCGAGGCTCCACTTCTTCAGTGCGCCTGGCCTCCTGGCCTGGCGGTGAAAATCCCAGGAGCTGCGCGCGCGGCGGAGCACGAGCCCCCACGCCTTCCTGCACACGTGCAGGGCCAGCCTATCCCCGGGAGCGCTCGGCGCGAGCACACCACACCCCCATTCCTGCTCGCCTGGCGCAGCTCGAGCACCCGGGTTCCGGCGCGCGCGGGGCCCGCACCCCCAGGAATTTTGATTGCCCGAGCGGACCATCCCTCCTCTCAGCACGCGGGGCCCCTTCCTGACCACGTGACGCTACCTGACCCCTGCCTCCTGGGCGCGTGGCACAAGCCCCCCTTTTGTGCACTCCCGGAGCCCCCGGCGTCGGGTGACCTTCCTCTCACACGAAGAGCTCCCCAGTCGAAAGCCGTGTTTCCTCAACTGCCAACAAGGGGGTCCGCACTCGTGGGCTCCGCGGCCTCCACTGGTCATGGATCGGTTCCCCACCGCGGGCCGTGTGTTCTCAACCGCGCACCGAGGTGTCCCCACTCGCTGGCAGCACGCCCTCAGCTGGTCACGGAGGGGTCTCGAGCCTGCAATACTCTTTGCTGGGAAAGATTGAGGGCAGATAGAGTAGGGGACGACTGACAATGAGATCTTTGGTTGGCGTCATCCACTCGATGGACCTGAATTTGAGCAAGCTCCAGGAGTTAGTGATGGACAGGGGAGGGGCGTTGCCTCGCAGGTGCTGCTATTCATGGGGTAGCCAAGTCCGCCGAGACTGAGCGACTGTACCGAACCGAACTGCAATTGCACAAACATTCCACATGATGGCACTCTAACATAAGAAATGAAAAACGACAAACGCTGCCCTGCACCTTGCTTCCCCTCTCCTAATGGGAACATTGAGCAGAATGATAGAGCACACTATCACAACTAGGATGTGAACCACCGTTCAAAAACATCACGTACTAAAATACAGAATCCACGTAAACCTACTTCGAAAACATGGGAGACGAAATACGTTCCAAAACATGTTCAGGCACAGCTGAATCCATCTAGTATTCTCAGGGCCACAGAACCAGAATCTGTACCTGC
>NW_024074580.1:0-3042 GCF_014754425.2 Oryx dammah
CACCTCACTAACATTTCCCTTATCACATCCACAAACCTCCCTTTAAATATGAAGACTCCCTGATCCCTCTCACACTCAACCTGGTGTTAGGCTGACTGTCACCCCTCCTTGCCTGAATAAAGGTAACCTACTTCCGTTTAGGTCATGTCTCCTTTTCTGCGTCAGCCCAATCTATATCTTACAACCGGCACTATCCGAGAGAAGAGGGCAAACAGGTGCCCCCAGGGAGTCAAGACACAGGCTGCTTAGTCAGCAGGACAGCTGTGAGTGAGTCGAGTGGGCACCCCGTGGGGCCTCTGCCACTGCCCCCGGGTGCCCTGCAGTTCCAAGCTTTGGCCTGAATGTGTCATAAAGAAGGACTCTTTGTGTTTTTTTGAAAAATTATGTAACTTTATTTATTTTTACTCTACAATATTGTATTGGTTTTGCCATACATCAACATGAATCCATGACGGGTATACACGTGTTCCCCATCCTGAACGCCCCTCCCTCCTTCCCCAGTGCACCAGCCCCAAGCATCCTGTATCCTGCATCAAACCTGGACTGGCGATTCATTTCTTATATTGTATTATACATGTTTCAATGCCATTCTCCCACATCATCCCACCCTCTCCCTCTCCCACAGAGTCCAAAAGACTGTTCTATACATCTGTGTCTCTTTTGCTGTCTCACATACAGGATTATCATTACCATCTTTCTAAATTCCATGTATGTGCGTTAGTATACTGTACTGGTGTTTTTCTTTCTGGCTTACTCCACTCTGTATAATAGGCTCCAGTTTCATCCACCTCATTAGAACGGATTCAAATGTATTCTTTTTAATGGCTGAGTAATACTCCATTGTGTATGTGTACCACAGCTTTCTTATCCATTCATCTGCTGAAGGACATCTAGGTTGCTTCCATGTCCTGGCTATTATAAGCAGTGCTGTGATGAACATTAGGGTGGACGTATCTCTTTCAATTCTGGTTTCTTCAGTGTTTATGCCCAGCAGTGGGATTACTGGGTCATAAGGCAGTTCTATTTCCAGTTTTTAAAGGAATCTCCACACTGTTCTCCATAGTGGCTGTACCCTTTTCTCCACACCCACTCCAGCATATATTGCTTGAGGACTTTTGGATCGTGGCCATTCTGACTGGCATGAAATGGTACCTCATTGTGGTTTTGATTTGCATTTCTCTGATAATGAGTGATGTTGAGCATCTATTCATGTGTTTGTTAGCCATCTGTATGTCTTCTTTGGAGAAATGTCTATTTAGTTCTTTGATCCATTTTTTGATTGGGTCTTTTATTTTTCTGGAATTGAGATGCAGGAGTTGTTTGTATATTTTTGAGATTAGTTGTTTGTCAATTGCTTCATTTGCTATTATTTTCTCCCATTCTGAAGGCCATCTTTTCACCTTGCTTATAGATTCCTTTGTTGTGCAGAAGATTTTAAGTTTAATTAGGTCCCATTTGTTTATTTTTGTGCTTTTATTTCCAATATTCTGGGAGGTGGGTCATAGAGGATCCTGCTGTGATTTATGTCAGAGAGTGTTTTGCCTATTCTCTCCTCTAGGAGTTTTATAGTTTCTGGTCTTACATTTAGATCTTTAATACATTTTGAGTTTATTTTTGTCTATGGTGTTAGAAAGTGTTCTAGTTTCATTCTTTTACAAGTGGTTGACCAGTTTTCCCAGCACCACTTGTTAAAGAGATTGTCTTTAATCCATTGTATATCCTTGCCTCCTTTGTCAAAGATAAGGTGTCCATCGGTGCGTGGATTTATTTTCCATTGATCTATATTTCTGTCTTTGTGCCAGTACCATACTGTCTTGATGACTGTGGCTTTGTAGTAGAGCCTGAAGTCAGGCAGGTTGATTCTTCCAGTTCCATTCTTCTTTCTCAAGATTGCTTTGGCTATTCGAGGTTTTTTGTATTTCCATACATATTGTGAAATTATTTGTTCTAGCTCTGTGAAAAATACTGTTGGTAGCTTGATAGGGATTGCATTGAATCTATAGATTGCTTTGGGTAGTATACTCATTTTCACTATATTGGTTCTTCTGATCCATGAACATGGTATATTTCTCCATCTATTAGTCTCCTCTTTGACTTCTTTCACCAGTGTTTTATAATTTTCTATATATAGGTCTTTAGTTTCTCTTGGTAGATATATTCCTAAGTATTTCATTCTTTTCGTTGCAACGGTGAATGGAATTGTTTCCTTAATTTCTCTTTCTATTTTCTCATTATTAGTCTATAGGAATGCAAGGGATTTCTGTGTGTTGATTTTACATCCTGCAACTTACTATATTCATTGATTAGCTCTAGTAATTTTCTGGTGGAGTCGTTAGGGTTTTCTATGTAGAGGATCACGTCATCTGCAAACAGTGAGAGTTTTACTTCTTCTTTTCCAATTTGGATTCCTTTGATTTCTTTTTCTCCTTTGATTGCTGTGGCCAAAACTTCCAAAACTATGTTGAATAGTAGTGGTGAAAGTGGGCACCCTTGTATTGTTCCTGACTTTTGGGGAAGTGCTTTCAATTTTTCACCATTGAGGATAATGTTTACTGTGGGTTTGTCATATATAGCTTTTATTATGTTGAGGTATGTTCCTTCTATTCCTGCTCTCTGGAGAGTTTTTATCATAAATGGGTGTTGAATTTTGTCAAAGGCTTTCTCTGCATCTATTGAGATAATCATATGGCTTTTATTTTTCAATTTGTTAATGTGGTGAATTACATCGATTGATTTGCAGATATTGAAGAATCCTTGCATCCTTGGGATAAAGCCCACTTGGCCATGGTGTATGATCTTTTTAATGTGTTCTTGGATTCTGATTGCTAGAATTTTGTTAAGGATTTTTTGCATGTACGTTCATCAGTGATATTGGCCTGTAGTTTTCTTTATTTGTGGCATCTTTGTCCAGTTTTGGTATTAGGGTGACGATGGCCTCATAGAATGAGTTTGCAACTTTATCTTCCTCTGCAATTTTCTGGAAGAGTTTGAGTGAGATAGGTGTTAAGTCTTCTCTAAAATTTTGGTAGAATTCAGCTGTGA
>NW_024074581.1:0-3042 GCF_014754425.2 Oryx dammah
TCAAACAAGAGATGGCAAGGGTGAACGTTGACATTCTAGGAATCAGCAAACTAAAATGGACTGGAATGCGTGAATTTACCTCAGATGACAATTACATCTACTACTGTGGGCAGGAATCCCTCAGAAGAAATGGAGTAGCCATCATGGTCAACAAAAGAGTCTGAAATGCAGTACTTGGATGCAATCTCAAAAAGGACAGAATGATCTCTGTTCATCTCCAAAGCAAACCATTCATATCACAGTTATCCAAGTCTATGCCCCAACCAGTAATGCTGAAGAAGCTGAAGTTGAACGGTTTTATGAAGACCTACAAGACCTTTTAGAACTAACACCCCAAAAAAGATGTCCTTTTCATTATAGGGGACTGGAATGCAAAAGTAGGAAGTCAAGAAACACCTGGAGTAACAGGCAAATTTGGCCATGGAATATGGAATGAAGCTGGGCAAAGGCTAATAGAGCATTGCCAAGAAAATGCGCTGGGCATGGCAAATACCCTCTTCCAATAACACAAGAGAAGACTCTACACATGGACATCACCAGATGGTCAACACTGAAATCAGAATGATTATATTCTATGCAGCCAAAGATGGAGAAGCTCTATACAGTCAACAAAAACAAGACCAGGAGCTGACTGTGGCTCAGATCATGAACTCCTTATTACCAAATTCAGACTGAAATTGAAGAAAGTAGGGAAAACCGCTAGACCATTCAGGTATGACCTCAATCAAATCCCTTATGATTATACAGTAGAAGTGAGAAATAGATTTAAGGGCCTAGAGAGAGTGTCTGATGGATTATGGAATGAGGTTTGTGACATTGTACAGGAAACAGGGATCAAGACCATCCCCATGGAAAAGAAATGCAAAAAGCAAAGTGGCTGTCTGCGGAGGCCTTACAAATAGAAGTGAAAAGAAGAGAGGCAAAAAGCAAAGGAGAAACGGAAGGATGTAAGCATCTGAATGCAGAGTTCCAAACAATAGCAAGAAGAGATAAGAAAGCCTTCTTCAGCAATCAGTGCAAAGAAATAGATGAAAACAACAGAATGGGAAAGACTAGAGATCTCTTCAAGAAAATTAGAGATACCAAGGGAACATTTCATGCAAAGATGGGCTCGATAAACGACAGAAATGGTATGGAACTAACAGAAGCAGACGATATTAAGAGGTGGCAAAAATACATGGAAGAACTATACAAAAAAGATCTTCACGACCCAGATAATCATGATGATGTCATCACTAATCTAGAGCCAGACATCTTGGAAAGTGAAGTCAAGTGGGCCTTCGAAAGCATCACTATGAACAAAGCTAGTGGAAGTGATGGAATTCCAGTTGAGCTGTTTCAAGTCCTGAAAGATGATGCTGTGAAAGTGCTGCACTCAATATGCCAGCACATTTGGACAACTCACCAGTGGCCACAGGACTGGAAAAGGTCAGTTTTCATTCCAATCCCAAAGAAAGGCAATGCCAAAGAATGCTCAAACTACCACACAATTGCACTCATCTCACATGCTAGTAAAATAATGCTCAAAATTCTCCAAGCTAGGCTTCAGCAATACATGAACCATGAACTCCCTGATGTTCAAGCTGGTTTGAGAAAAGGCAGAGGAACCAGAGATCAAATTGCCAACATCCTCTGGATCATGGAAAAAGCAAGAGAGTTCCAGAAAAACATCTATTTCTGCTTTATTGACTATGGCAAAGCCTTTGTGTGGATCACAATAAACTGTGGAAAATTCTGAAAGAGATGGGAATACCAGACCACCTAACCTGCCTCCTGAGAAATCTGTCAGCAGGCCAGGAAGCAACAGTTAGAACTGGACATGGAACAACAGACTGGTTCCAAATAGGAAAAGGAGTACATCAAGGCTGTATATTGTCACCCTGCTTATTTAACTTATATGCAGAGTACATCATGAGAAACGCTGGACTGGAAGAAACATAATCTGGAATCAAGATTACCAAGAGAAATATGAATAACCTCAGATATGCAGATGACACCACCCTTATGGCAGAAAGTGAAGAGGAGCTAAAAAGCCTCTTGATGAAAGTGAAAGAGAAGAGCAAAAAAGTTGGCTTAAAGCTCAACATTCAGAAATCGAAGATCATGGCATCTGGTCCCATCACTTCATGGGAAATAGAAGGGGAAACATTGAAACAGTCTCAGATTTTATTTTGGGGGGCTCCAAAATCACTGCAGATGGTGATTGCAGCCATGAAATTAAAAGATGCTTACTCCTTGGAAGAAAAGTTATGACCAACCTAGATAGTATATTCAAAAGCAGAGACTTTACTTTGCCAACTAAGGTCCGTCTAGTCAAGGCTGTGGTTTTTCCTGTGGTCATGTATGGATGTGAGAGTTGGACTGTGATGAAGGCTGAGTGCCGAAGAATTGATGGTTTTGAACTGTGGTGTTGGAGAAGACTCTTGAGAGTCCCTTGGACTGCAAGGAGATCCAACCAGAGTATTCTGAAGGAGATCAACCCCAGGATTTCTTTGGAAGGAATGATGCTAAAGCTGAAGCTCCAGTACTTTGGCCACCTCATGTGAAGAGTTGACTCACTGGAAAAGACTCTGATGCTGGGAGGGATTGGGGGCAGAAGGAGAAGGGGATGACAGAGGATGAGATGGCTGGATGCCATCACGGACTCGATGGATGTGAGTCTGAGTGAACTCCGGGAGATGGTGATGAACAGGGAGGCCTGGTGTGCTGAGATTCATGGGGTCACAAAGAGTCGGACACGACTGAATGATTGAACTGAACTGATCATGTATGATTCTTTTAGTGTATTGTCAAATTCAGTTTTCTAATGTTTTGTGGATGATTTTTGCACCTGTATTTATCAGAGTATTAGCCCATAATTTTCTTTTCTCATGGTGTCCTTATCTGCCTTTCGTATCAGACTAATGTTGGCTTCATAAAATTAATTTGGAAGTGTCCTTTTCTTCTGTTTTTGGAAGAATTTGAGAAGACTCCCCCACTAAATACTGTAACATTAGGAACTGAGATTTCAGCAATAAATTTTGAATGAAATAAATAAATGTT
>NW_024074582.1:0-3041 GCF_014754425.2 Oryx dammah
ATATTCAAAAGCAGAGACATTACTTTGCCGACTAAGATCCATCTAGTGAAGGCTACGGTTTTTCCTGTGGTCATGTATGGATGTAAGAGTTGGACTGTGATGAAGGCTGAGTGCCAAAGAATTGATGCTTTTGAACTGTGGTGTTGGAAAAGACTCTTGAGAGTCCCTTGGACTGCAAGGAGATCCAACCAGTCCATTCTGAAAGAGATCAACCCTGGGATTTCTTTGGAAGGAATGATGCTAAAGCTGAAACTCCAGTACTTTGGCCACCTCATGCGAAGAGTTGACTCATTGGAAAAGACTCTGATGCTGGGAGGAATCGGGGGCAGGAGGAGAAAGGGACGACCAAGGATGAGATGGCTGGATGGCATCACGGACTCAATGGACATGAGTCTGAGCGAACTCCGGGAGATGGTGATGAATAGGGAGGCCTGGCGTGCTGCGATTCATGGGGTTGCAAAGAGTCGGACACGACTGAGCGACTGAACTGAACTGAACCATGCATCCTCACTTCTGTGTTCAGTTCTTCCAAGGTAGAAATAAATCACTTTATGATATAAAGGCAAAGCACTTTAGCTCTTCTCTTCTGCCTATTGTTACAATAATGCTTCTCTTCACTATCAATATTTTCAGTTGCCTATCTTGGGGCCAAAGCAGGAAAATCTAATCCCCCTTTTCTTAAGAGTTTGGGCTGAAGTTGCAGAGATTGACTCCTGTCACAGAAATCCCTTTTTATTCTCTTCTAATTTTGACAGTACAGCTCTGTTCATGAAAGCCAGATTAGATATATTAGTGTTTTTTTTTTGTTTGTTTGTTTGTTTGTTTTTGGCTTTATTTTTTATTTTGTTTTAATATTTTTACTTTAAAGGATATATATATATATATATATCTTAGTTTTGTCATTAGGTTACAAGCCTTTGAACTTATATTCATCCCATTAACTCAACTGGGACCATAAACTAGCCATACCAAAGTGTTATATATTCTGTATGCCCAGCTCTAAAGGAAATACATAGCAGGTGATCTCATACACCTCCATAAGACAGCTAACCCTAAGATCATCACTGATTCCACCCCCAACCCTACACCTGTGCTACCACAGCCTTACCACTTCCTGTCTGTAATAAATCTTTGTTTGTGTATGAATATAACAGGAAAGCCATGTCTAGGGATATGACTCTACACCATGGCAAACAACAAAGACCCACTGCCTCTCACAGCCTATTTCTTGATACATTAGCCAAAACTTATCTTCCCCTGATAACTCAGTTGGTAAAGAATCCACCTGCAATGAAGGAGACCCTGGTTTGATTCCTGAGTCAGGAAGTTCCACTGGAGAAGGGATAGGCTGCCCACTCCAGTATTCTTGGGCTTCCCCTGTGGCTTTGCTGGTAAAGAATCTGCCTGCAAGGTGGGAGACCTGGGTTCAATCCCCAAGTTGGGAAGATCTCCTGGAGAAGGGAAAGGTTATCCATTCCAGTATTCTGGCCTGGAGAAATCCATGGACAGTATAGTCCATGGGATCACAAAGAGTCAGACATGACCGAGTGATTTTCACTTCACTGTTCACTTCACATCTTCCTGTCTCAGTAATGACAGCCTCAGTGAAATTGTTTGAAGCTTCTTTAGATCTTGCAGTGGAATCTCTAATAAGTTTAATGGAACCACATACAGTAGGAATTGTTCTCTAATTTAAAAACACCCAACTTTTTTCTAACAACTGGTTGACTAAATATGAAATATCATTAATTTCTCTTGATATTATTTAAGTCTTTTAAACTTCTCAACTAAAAGATCTCATGATTGTATTCTGTTACTCAAAATACATCCATACCCAGAAAAATTCTTTGGACAGTCTCATATCAAACTCTGAATTTATATTTTTTTAATTTTTGAAATGAGTTAGATATGGGCAGGGGGTGCTTCCCTGGTAGCTAAGCTGGTAAAAAATCTGCCTGCAATGCAGGGGACCCCAGTTCAATTCCTGGGTTGGGAAGGTGCCTTGGAGAAGGGATAGGCTACCCACTCCAGTATTCATGGGCTTCCCTAGTAGTTTAGTCAATAAAGAATCTGCCTGCAATGTGGGAAATCTGAGTTTGAGCCCTAGGTTGGAAAGATCCCCTTTAGGAAGGCATGACAACCCATTCCAATATTCTTGCCTAGAGAATCCCCGTGGACAGAGGAGCCTGGGCGGGCTACAGTCCATGGGGTCAAGAAGAGTCGGACACAACTGAGTGACTAAGCACAGCACAACACAGGAATAGGGGAGTTTGTCATTACAAAAGGAGAGCGAAGGGGAGTTTTGGGGAGCAGTGAAACTGTTCTGTGTCATTATCTTGTGATGGCTACATGATCTCTACAATGGATTAAAATTCAAAATAAGCAGAAATATAAATCAAAAATAGTCAATTTTTCTAGGTAATTACTTAGGAATTAAGATTTAAAATAATGAACTAAAAATAGCAAAATAGGAATCTTCTACCATCTTTTCACCCACCAAAACACCAATTTTCACAGTCATACTCCAAGAGAGTTTTGAGAAGTCCAGAAATCCAGCAGAGAAACTCCAGCACACCATATGACATCAGACACACTGAAGAGGGTTCAGTTCAGTTCAGTTCAGTCGCTCAGTCGTGTCCGACTCTGTGACCCCATGAATTGCAGCACGCCAGGCATCCCTGTCCATCACCAACTCCCAGAGTTCACTCAGACTCATGTCCATCGAGTTCGTGATGCCATCCAGTCATCTCATCCTCTGTCGTCCCCTTCTCCTCCTGCCCCCAATCCCTCCCAGCAACAGAGTCTTTTCCAATGAGTCAACTCTTTGCATGAGGTGGCCAAAGTACTGGAGTTTCAGCTTTAGCATCATTCCAAAGAAATCCCAGGGCTGATCTCCTTCAGAATGAACTGGTTGGATCTCCTTGCAGTCCAAGGGACTCTCAAGAGTCTTCTCCAACACCACAGTTCAAAAGCATCAATTCTTCAGCGCTCAGTTTTCTTCACAGTCCAACTCTCACATCCATGGGTTAGGGGAACAATTT
>NW_024074583.1:0-3041 GCF_014754425.2 Oryx dammah
TAAACCTGAAGAAAGAATGGCATATACTTACAGTTTGTTTCCCTATAATCAGAGAACAATATTCAGTAGTAGAATTTTTTTCACTGATCTTTTGTTCAGCTGTGTTATTGCCAAACTAGCATGTCATGTAACTTCATAGACTCTTTCTTCATGACATCCATTATTCAGCACATACTGTCAGCAAACCTAAAATGGAAATATAAAGATGAACTTAAGAAGAACAATTCCATTTAAAACAAGGAGATGAATGCAACCGCTCTACTTTCTAGGGATGGAAGCAATAATTTCAAGGAAGAAAGACAACAATCTTAGTGCTAAATATGGGAAAGTAATGTGGCAGTGGAAATGAGTTGAGGACCTTAGGGAGAAGCAGAGAAGCAATAATCTCATCTTGCTTGGTAGAAGTTCAAGTTAATAAAGAAGACAGCAGGAGACTGGAGGATCCTTCTTGGAAGAAACTGAATGGTATCAGAGAGGATACCAATAAACATTGATACTTGGAGAGTCTCCTGAATGTATTATGGTAAAACTAATCCCAAAAAAAGGCAATGCCAAAGAATGCTCAAACTACCGCACAATTGCACTCATCTCACATGCTAGTAAAGTAATGCTCAAAATTCTCCAAGCCAGGCTTCAGCAATACGTGAACCATGAACTTCCTGATGTTCAAGCTGGTTTTAGAAAAGGCAGAGGAACCAGAGATCAAGTTGCCAACATCCGCTGGATCATGGAAAAAGCAAGAGAGTTCCAGAAAAACATCTATTTCTGCTTTATTGACTATGCCAAAACCTTTGACTGTGTGGATCACAATAAACTGTGGAAAATTCTGAAAGAGATGGAATACCAGACCACCTAACCTGCCTCTTGAGAAATCTGTACGCAGGTCAGGAAGCAACAGTTAGAACTGGACATGGAATAAGAGACTGGTTCCAAATAGAAAAAAGAGTATGTCAAGGGTGTATACTGTCACCCTGCTTGTTTAACTTATATGCAGAGTACATCCTGAGAAATGCTGGACTGGAAGAAACACAAGCTGGAATCAAGATTGCCGGGAGAAATATCAGTGACCTCAGATATGCAGATGACATCACCCTTATGGCAGAAAGTAAAGAGGAGCTAAAAAGCCTCTTGATGAAAGTGAAAGAGGAGAGTGAAAAAGTTGGCTTAAAGCTCAACATTCAGAAAACAAAGATCATGGCATCTGGTCCCATCACTTCATGGGAAATAGATGGGGAAACAGTGGAAAGAGTATCAGACTTTATTTTGGGGGGCTCCAAAATCACCACAGATGGTGATTGCAGCCATGAAATTAAAAGATGCTTACTCCTTGGAAGAAAAGTTATGACCAACCTAGATAGCATATTCAAAAGCAGAGACATTACTTTGCCGACTAAGGTCCGTCTAGTCAAGGCTATGGTTTTTCCTGTGATCATGTATGGATGTGAGATTTGGACTGTGAAGAAGGCTGAGCGCCGAAGCATTAATGCTTTTGAAATGTGGTGTTGGAGAAGACTCTTGAGAGTCCCTTGGACTGCAAGGAGATCCAACCAGTCCATTCTGAAGGAGATCAACCCTGGAATTTCTTTGGAGGGAATGATGCTGAAGCTGAAACTCCAGTACTTTGGCCACCTCATGTGAAGAGTTGACTCATTGGAAAAGACTCTGATGTTGGGAGGGATTGGGGGCAGTAGGAGAAGGGGATGACCGAGGATGGGATGGCTGGATAGCATCACGGACTCGATGGACATGAGTCTGGGTGAACTCCGGGAGATGGTGATGGACAGGGAGGCCTGGCGTGCTGCAATTCATGGGGTCGCAAAGAGTCAGACACGACTGAGCGACTGAACTGAACTGAAGCAGTTGAAACAAGGGTAGTAGTTCATATCTATTTTCTGCAACAATACAGAGGCAGCAGTGTATTCAGATTAGTCAGCAGCTTGTCCAAAGAGGTTATCAGGCCCCTTCCTCTGTTGTTCCAACATCTCCAAGCATCTTGTCCCCATGAGCATGGTGGAAGTTCATTCACCAGCACCCTGTCAGCATTTCAGCCCTCAGAGTGTGAAAGAGGAAGTAGAAAGTAAGCAGCTTCCTTCTCAGGAAAGTGAGTAGGAAGCCGCACCCAGTGGGAGGTTTTTCCAAGGGAAGTTGGGCTGAGGAGCCACTTGCCCTGCTAATATCTAAAGGGGTAAGAGTAGTTCTGCTATTTACAGGAGGCAAGAAATGCTACAAAACAACACCTCCATTATGCCCCCAACAAGAAAAAAATAGCTCACTGCCTAATTTCCCCATGGACCTAGAACCTAAATCAGTTTTTGAGGGCCTCACCCTTGAAAATGAACATACAATCCAAATTTATCATCAACAGATATTTGTGATGAATAGAAATTCAGAAGAAACTTATTAGTATCCTCTGAACTATGTCTGTAACCTGCACATATCTAAAGAATACAATGCTTTTTAAAATGCTGTCAACATTTTATAAATCAGTAAAATTATTAAAGTATAACATCAAGGAAATATCCCCAAAGACCATGGGGGAGGGATGAGTCAGAGATGATGGTATAGAAGAAAATTATAGGATTGATAAAGAGCTTTGTTATCTGACTAACAGAATACCCATAAATTTTTTAAAAATGAAGAGAAATATGAAGAAACTATACCAAATATATAGAAGCTATACAAAATGTCTCTGAAAAAAATAATACAAGTGTCCTTACAGAAGATTAGATATGGAAAAAGTCCTATACAATAATAGTTAACACAACTTCTGACTTTTTCATCATAGTGCTGGAAGCTATCACACTTAAGAAAATCCTATCTTTAAAAGTTCTAAAAGAAAATTATTTTAAATCTAGTTTTCTACATTCAGCAAAGTTATCAATCACATGTTCAGATGAAGAGTTTAAACATTCAGGAACTCAATGCCTTACTTTATGTCATTTTCCTAAGCAGCTCCTTGAGGATGGCACTAGTGTTTAAGAACCCGCCTGCCAGTGCAGGAGACAAAAGAGATGTGGGTTCGATCCCTGGGTCAGGAAGAT
>NW_024074584.1:0-3041 GCF_014754425.2 Oryx dammah
AGGGCCCCCGTCGGGGGAGGCAGCCCCAGAACGCGGAGGCAGAGACCCTGTTCCCTGCCAGTGCTTGAAAGACCGAGTTTCCCTACGGCTCTTCTCAGCCGCACAGACGCGTGCAAGTGGTTGGGGCCTGCACCTGCTGTTCTGAGCTACCGCCCACAGCCCCAGCTCAGGGAAGCAGCCCCGGAGCAAAGACCTGCGGGAGGCGCGTGGCGCCCCTGCATGGAAGCCGAGTGCACAGCACGCTGGAAAGCGAGCCTCCTCGGAGGAAGAGCAGGCAGCCCAGCTGCGTGCGTCTGCAAGGCCTGGCTGGGAAATCTCAAGTGCGCCTCCAGAATGGCAGAGCTCCAGCTCTGCTCAGAGGTCCGATCTGCCAGAGCCCCTGGTGTGAGGCTGCTCTGCCCTGGGCGACACTTGCCCAGACTTGCCTGGCTGATGGTGTTCCTGCCCAGGAAGGAGCATGCTGCCCCAGGCTTGCAGACGCCACTGGCGCCTTCCTGGCCTCAGCTCCTCTCCTGCTTTGCCTTTGCAGCTAGGGCCCAGGCGCCCTTGGGGAGGCTTTAGGGGCCGATAGCTTTCACCCTGACAAGGGCTCCAGCATTTAGCGCTGTGTCAGACGGAAGTGAAGCCCAACTGCAAGGCTTCTCCCGCTGGGCCTTGGCTGCCCGGACTCAGCGCAGCTCGGAGAACACCAGGCTCCCAGGGCCACTGGGTGGGGGAGGCAGCCCCACAACGTGGAGGCTGAGACCCTGGTCGTCTGCCAGTGCTTGACAGACCGAGTTTCCCTACGGCTCTCCTCCCCACCACAGAAGCTTGCAAGTGGTTGGGGCCTGCCCCTCCGGTTCTGGGCTACCACCCACAACCCCAGCTCAGGGAAGCAGCCCCGGAGACAAGACCTCCAGGAGGCGCGTGGCCCCCCGCCTGGAAGCCGAGTGCACAACACGCCGGAAAGCGAGCCTCCTCGGAGGAAGAGTAGGCAGCCCAGCTGCGTGCGTCTGCAAGGCCTGGCTGGGAAATCCCAAGTGCGCCTCTAGAACGGTGACTCCAGTTCTGCTCAGAGGCCCCATCTTCCAGAGTCTCGGGTGTGAGCCTGCTCTGCCCTGGGCGAGACTTGCCAAGACTTGACTCACTGCTAGTGTTCCTGCCCAGGAAGGAGCATGCTGCCCCAGGCTGTGAGACGCAAGTGGCGCTTTCCTGGCCTCAGCTCCTCTCCTGCCTTGCCTTTGCACCTAGGGCCCAGGTGCCCTTTGGGAGTTTTTAGGGGCTGGTGGCTTTCACCCTGCCAAGGGTTAGAGCACTTAGCGCTGTGTCAGACGGAAGTGAAGCCCAACTGCAAGGTTTCTCCTGCTTGGGCTTGGTCGCCCAGGCTTGGCGCAGCACGGAGATCACCAGTCTCCCAGGGCCCCTGGGTGGGGGAGTCAGCCCAACAAAGTGGAGGCTGAGACCCTGCTCACCTGCCAGTGCCTGACAGACCGAGTTTGCCTACGGCTTTCCTCCCCATCACAATCGTTTGCAAGTGGTTGGGGCCTGCCCGTGCGGTTCTGAGCTCCCGCCCTCAGCCCCAGCTCAGGGAAGCAGCCCCGGAGCCAAGACCTCCGGGAGGCACGTGGCGCCCTTGAAAGGAAACCGAGTGCACAGTACGCTGGAAAGCGAGCCTCCTCGGAGGTAGAGCAGGCAGCCCAGCTGCGTGCGTCTGCATGGCCTGGCTGGGAAATCCCATGAGCGCCTCCAGAACAGCAGAGCTCCAGCTCTACTCAGAGTCCCGATTGGCAGAGACCCTGGTGTGAGCCTGCTCTGCCCTGGGCGACACTTGCTCAGACTTGCCTCGCTGCTAGTGTTCCTGCCCAGGAAGGAGCATGCTGCCCCAGGCTGGGGGACGCAACTGGCGTCTACCTGGCCTCAGGTCGTCTCCTACCTTGCCTTTGCACCCTGGGCCCAGGCGCCCTTGGGGAGGATTTAGGGGACGGTGGCTTTCACCCTGCCAAGGGTTCCAGCACTTAGCGCTGTGTCAGACGGTAGGGAAGCTCAACTGCAAGGCTTCTCCCTCTGGGGCTTGGCCGCCCGCACTCAGGGAAGCTCGGAGAGCACCAGGCTCCCAGGTCCCTGGGTGGCGGAGGCAGCCCCACAACGCGGATGCTGAGACCCTGCTCGCCTGCCTGTGCTTGACAGACCGTGTTTCCCTAGGGATCTCCTCTCCAGCACAGAGGCGTGCAAGTGGTTGGGGCCTGCCCCTGCGATTCTGAGTTCCCACCCAAAGTCCCAGCTCAGGGAAGCAGCCCCAGAGCCAAGACCTCCGGGAGGTGCGTGGCGCCCCTGCATGGAAGCCGAGTGCACAGCACGCTGGAAAGCGAGTCTCCTGGGGGAAAGAGCAGGCAGCCCCACTCCGTGCCTCTGCAAGTTCTGGCTGGGAAATCCCAAGTGCGACTCCAGAATGGCAGACTCCAGCTCTGCTCAGAGGCCCGATCTTGCAGAGTCCCTGGTGTGAGGCTGCTCTGCCCTGGGCGACACTTGCCCAGACTTGCCTCGCTGCTAGTGTTCCTGCCCAGGAAGGATCATGCTGCCCCAGGTAGGGAGACACCACTGGCGCCTTCTTGGCCTCAGCTCCTCTATTGCCTGGCCTTTGAACCTTGGGCCCAGGCGCCATTGGGGAGGCTTTAGGGGCCGGTGGCTTTCACCCTGCCAAGGGCTGCAGCACATAGCACTGTGTCAGACGGAATGGAAGCCCAACTGCAAGGCTTCTCCCGCTGGGGCTTGGCTGCGTGACTCAGCGCAGCATGGTGAGCACCAGGCCCCAGGGCCCCTGGATGGGGGAGGCAGCCCCAGAACACGGACGCACAGACCCTGCTCCCTGCCAGTGCTTGACAGACCGAGATTCCCTAGGGCGCTCCTCAGCAGCACAGACGCGTGCATGTGGTTGGGGCCTGTTCCTGCGGTTCTGAGCTCCCGCCCACAGCCGGAGCTCAGGGAAGCAGCCCCGGAGCCAAGACCTGCGAGAGGTGCGTGGCGTCCCCGCATGGAAGCCGAGTGCACAGCACGCTGGAAAG
>NW_024074585.1:0-3040 GCF_014754425.2 Oryx dammah
ATATCCTCGCCTTGTTCCTCACCTTAGTGTGACAGCATCTGTCTTCTGACTATGAAGTGGGATGTTTTACCTGTATTTCTTTTTAGATGTTTTATATGAAGCTGAAGAATTGCCTGTCTGTATCTAGTTTGCTGAGAATTTTTATGATGAGTGGGTGCTGGATTTTATCAGATGATTTTTTCCCTTCATCTGTTCATATAATCTTGTGATTATCTTCTTTAGACTATTGTTATTATGATTTAGGATTACTGATTTTCAAATGTTGCACATCTGAAATGCATCCTACTTAGATATAGTGTGTAATTCCTTCTATGGATTGTTAGGTTTCTTTTCTTATATTTTGTTGGGGATTTTGCTTCTATGTTCATGAGAGCTATTTGTGTGCAATTTTTTTCTTTTAATTTGTTCATCTGATTTTGATATTCGAGTGTAATAATCACCTCACAGAAAAGAAATTAGGAGGCGTTCCTTTTGCTTCTATTTTCTGGGAGAGATTGTAGAGAACTATTATCATTTCTTCCTTAAATTTTTGTTAGAATTCATCAGTGGAAACTTCTGGGTCTGTTACTGTCTTTATTGGAAGCTTATTAGTTATAGATTAAAGTTCTTTAATAGATACAGACCTGTTCAGATTATCTATTTTTCTTTGTGAAAGTGGTGCTAGGTTTTACCTTCAGTTTATCAATTGAAGCTTTCATTTTTGTAGGCACAGAGTTGTTCTTAATATTCACTCATTATCCTTTAAATGTCCATGAAATCAGTAGTAATGGCCCCCCCTTCATTTCTACTATTAGTAATTAATTTGTGTTTTCTCTCTTTTTTGTTGTTTAGCCTGGGGGAAATTTTATCTTCTTTTTATTTTGTCTCTTTAAAGAAACTTCTTTGAGTTTTTTTCTTTTACTGCATTACCTTCCCTTTTTCAGTGTCATTGGTTTCTGCTTTGATTTGTTCTTCCTTTGCTTTTTTTTTTCTTTCACAATTTTACTAATATAGAAGCTTAAGTTATTAATTGTAGGGTTTTTTTGTTATAGTCACTCAATGATGTGTATATCTACTGATTTTGCTGTATCACACAACTTCTGATAAGTTGTAATTTTGTTTTCATTTTGTAAAAATATTTTAAAATGTCTCATTAGATTTTCTCTTTGGCTCATGTGTTATTTAGATATGTATTGTTTAGTCTGCATATAATCTTTAATTTTCCGGCTGTCTTTTTGTTATTAATTTCTAGTTTATTTCCATCACAATTTTCTTGTAATTGTGAGGGTTTTTTGTTTTTTTGACATCTTTGTTTTAAATAGACAGTCTCAAGAAAGGAAGATGAGGGGCTTATGTCAGATGTTGGCTGGAACAGATTCCTTTGGTAGCCTTGAAATTTTCTAAACAGAAATTCAGGGGTAGCCGAGTTGGCCTAGAATGTGCCCTTATGTTGCTGCTAGAAACCATGCTAGAGGTCAGTCAAGCTTTTTAATTCAGATGTTTGGACAGAGTTGTTCATACCAATAGTTTTTGCAGTTCTCTGTTCCTAACCTCAGCTTGCAGTTCCATGACACATTGCCCTTTTTATAGGTAGCTCCAAACTTGACAGGTTTCTTATTCAAGGTAGGTAGGGAAGTAAGAACATACCCGTTAGCAAAATACTGTCTCCTAAATTAAGGTCTGTGATCAAAGGAATGCCATCAGGTACTGTAATGTAACCATAGGAGTAGCACCCATCACCTTGACATATCTATTGATTAGAAGTAAAAGAGCTGAATAGATATTTCTCCAAAGAAGTCATACAAAAGGCCAATGGGTCCATGAAAAGGTGTTCACCATCACTCAGTTCAGTTCAGTCTCTCAATCGTGTCCAACTCTTTGTGACCCCATGGATTGTAGCATGCCAGGCTTCCCTGTCCATCACCAACTCCTGGAGCTTACTCAAACTGATGTCCATCAAGTCCATGATGCCATTCAACAAATCTCATCCTCTGTTGTCCCCTTCTCCTCCCACCTTCAATCTTTCTCATAATTGTTTTTACAATTTGTGGCTCTATTATTTCAAAATAAAGGGTTTGAAATAAACAGGGAGGCTGCAACTCATGGTTCAGTTGCTACTGTCCAGCTTTTCTCTCCTTATAGGACAGCCTTCCTAAGCCCGTTGCAGTTGACTGAGTCACCTGATTAGAATATGCTTCTGATAGAGGCAGTGATTTAAATACAATGCAGAACTATACAAAGACAATAGGATATGAGGAAATGCTTATGTAAACACAGAAAGAGAGGCAAGAGATAATCTCTGAGTTACAAGAAGTGGAAAAGGCTAAAAAAGATAGAGACCATATCTGCTGAAAGGGGAGCATACTAACTTCAGCAACAAAAGAAATACAGGGGATAGTTGAAACTGCTGGCGATCTTTGTGGTTAAGTCATCTTACCCTGTTGGCATTTGCCAGCAATGGATGCAACATTCTTAGTAACACAGACATTTTTTCATTCAACAGTAACACCTCAGACAGTGAAAGATGATTTATATTTTACTATAAAGATCATGAGAAGACTGGGAAGGGCTGTTATGTAATAATTAAAAAAATTTTTTAATCCATAAATCAGAGTTATTACAATAACAAAGAGGTAGTTTGTGTGTCCTTTCTCCACAGTCATGGAACGAGATGCAAATTCTCCATCTGTAAAATAAGGAAAATGTGGAATCTAGATCCTTTACAATGTGGAAAAACTTTAGAAGCTGTAGGGCAGGAAGGATTCTTTTCTGTCAGACATCAACAAGACCTCTCCCAAAACGTGGGAAAATGGGAGAAACACAAGAAGAAGTGGTGAAGGAGAAGAGGTGTTAGGAGCTTGTTGTTGAGTCCTGTCTGATTCTTTGCAACAACATTGACTGTAGCTGGCGAGGCACCACTGTTCATAGGATTTCTGAGGCAAGAATACTAGAATGGGTTGCCTTTCCCTTCTTCAGGGGCCCTTCCCAACCCAGGGATCAAACCTGGGTGTCCTTCATTGCAGGCAAGGTAGCCAGGTAATTTTTAGACTTTTTTTTTTTT
>NW_024074586.1:0-3037 GCF_014754425.2 Oryx dammah
GGACAGGGAGGCCTGGTGTGCTGCGATTCATGGGGTCGCAAAGAGTCGGACACGACTGAACTGAACTGAAGTACTTTGCAAATATAAGTTATCATTCTTATCTTCTCCATCAAGGTTGTCCCCAACCAGAATTTTTTCACTTGCCTCAGTTCTTGGGAGAGCAAGCCACTGCTCATTTCCCTGTGGCTAGCTTGAGCAAGATTGCATTTTAACAAATTTACAAATGTTTGAAATTTTTTTTATAGTTTTCTTTATTTGTTTTTTGGCTGTGCTGGGTCTTTTTTGCTGTGCAAGATGTTCTCTGCTTGCAGAGAGTGGAGGCTATGCTCTAGTTGTGGTGCACAGGTTACTCTGAGGTTGCTGTGGTTACTCTTCTCTTGTTGTGGAGCATGGGCTCTAGGACACATGGGCTTCAGTGGTTGTGCCACGTGGCTCCCAGGCACTAGAGCACAGGCTAAACTGTGGTGCATGGGCTTAGTTGCTCTGAGGCATGTGGGATCTTCCCGGACCAGGGATCCAACCTGTGTCTCCTACATTGATAGGCAGATTCCTTACCACTGAGCCACCAGGGAAGCTCCTGTTTGGAATTCTTAAGGAACAGGGATGGCAAATAAGTTCACCCATGTTCACATTTCACCTCTGGTATCCAAGGTCAACATCACTAAAGGATTATTATTCTCTAGTTCTTATGTGCTCAAAGGTCACCTTACCAGTTTCTCAGCACAGTGCCACAGCAGCCCTTCAGTAGAACCTATTCACCCTCTCTGATACAGGATAAATCTATATAAAATTTGTACTATTAGATTTGAATATGAACATATTTCTTAAAAATATGAGATTATCTTGTAGAAAGAAGGATGTAGACAACATACATTGTATATTGTGTGTATATAGCATATCTATATATAGATGTATGTATCATATGTGAGATAATACTGCGTATAACATAGGAGTGTGTGTGTGTGTGTGTGTGTGTGTGTGTGTGTGTGTGTGTGTGTGTAAAATAAAGACCAAGAGGCTATTAAGGTCATGTTTTTAGGTTAGGCTTTGAAAAAAATCACAATAAAATCTTCTGAAAGGAATTGAAAGAAGAGTAAAAATTTTGTGTAGGTCTCTCAGTTCTCAGCAAATGTTATAATTAAAGTTTCAGTCTCAGTATGTAAACCAGAGTTTCTGTTTTATTGTTGGGTAGACCCTACCTGGAGTCTTACCTCTTTGGAACAGGATACAAGTCTGAAAGACTTGGATAATTGAGCTTTGTAGTCAGCTAGATGTAGTGATTAAATGAGATCTTAATTTAGTTCCCTTATGGTGGAAATACGGCAGTCTTTTGGAATGCTGTCTCAACCATATCCCTTAGTATCCTACTTGAATATTTCATGTCCTAAATGATTTCTTCCCTTAAAAAAAAAAAGCAAAACTGGTCCTCTATTAATTTGCTAACTAGTGTTAGATCTTATATATGCAGAATCCGTGATCTCCCAAACTTCAAATAAGTGTTTCTCCGAGATGCTCCCATAGTACACTTAATTTCCACTATTAAAATACTTATCACATTGTGCTATACTTAATGTATCTCCAACTGATGTACAGACTCCCGTGGGACAAGGCTGATTCAGTATAAAATCTCTGTTGATTAAACCAGAAGTTGTCAGACTTTTTCTAATTTGGGTCAGATTGAAAAATACTAGGATCTGAGGATCATACAGTTTCTGTTTCAACTGCTCAACTTGCTGATGGAGTGTGAAAGCTGCTGATTGGGTATGACTGTGTTCTTGAAAACAGGAGATGGGTAGAAATTTGCCCACTATTATTTGGCATATGGTCAGTCCTCAACAGATTTTTATTAGTAGTAGTTCAGTTCAGTTCAGTCACTCAGTTGTGTCCGACTCTTTGCGACCCCATGAATCACAGCACGCCAGGCCTCCCTGTCCATCACCAACTCCCGGAGTTCACTCAGACTTACGTCCATTGAGTCAGTGATGCCATCCAGCCATCTCATCTTCTGTCATCCTCTTCTCCTCCTGCCCCCAATCCCTCCCAGCATCAGAGTCTTTTCCAGTGAGTCAACTCTTCGCATGAGGTGGCCAAAGTACTGGAGTTTCAGCTTCAGGTTCATTCCCTCCGAAGGAATCCCAGGGCTGATCTCCTTCAGAATGGACTGGTTGGATCTCCTTGCAGTTCAAGGGACTCTCAAGAGTCTTCTCCGACACCACAGTTCAAAAGCATCAATTCTTCAGCGCTCAGCCTTCTTCACAGTCCAACTCTCACATCCATACATGACTACTGGAAAAACCATAGCCTTGACTAGATGGACCTTAGTCAGCAAAGTAATGTCTCTGCTTTTCAATATGCTGTCTAGGTTGGTCATAACTTTTCTTTCAAGGAGTAAGTGTCCTTTAATTTCATGGTTGCAGTGATTTTGGAGCCCCCCAAAATAAAGTCTGACACTGTTTCCACTGTTTCCCCATCTATTTCCCATGAAGCGATGGGACCAGATGCCATGATCTTTGTTTTCTGAATGTTGAGCTTTAAGCCAACTTTTTCACTCTCCTCTTTCACTTTCATCAAGAGGCTTTTGAGTTCTTCTTCACTTTCTGCCATAAGGGTGGTGTCATCTGCATATCTCAGGTTATTGATTGTTTCTCCTGGCAATCTTGATTCCAGCTTGTGCTTCTTCTAGCCCAGCGTTTCTCATGATGTACTCTGCATACAAGCTAAATAAGCAGGGTGACAATATACAGCCTTGATGTACTCCTTTTCCTATTTGGAACCAGTCTGTTGTTCCATGTCCAGTTCTAACTGTTGCTTCCTGACCTGCATATAGGTTTCTCAAGAGGCAGGTCAGGTGGTCTGGGATTCCCATCTCTTCAAGAATTTTCCACAGTTTATTGTGATCCACACAGTCCAAGGCTTTGGCATAGTCAATAAAGCAGAAGTAGATGTTTTTCTGGAACTGTCTTGCTTTTTCGATGATCCAGCGGATGTTGGCAATTTGATCTCTGGTTCCTCTGCCTTTTCTAAAACCAGCTTGAAC
>NW_024074587.1:0-3036 GCF_014754425.2 Oryx dammah
CAACACCACAGACCCCAGATGTTAAAGTGAGTTTACTGGGGCCTGTGACCACTCCTGAGCATCAGCTCCTCAAGACTCCTTCATCCAGTTCCTTGTCGCAGAGAGTCCGCTCCACCCTCACCAAGAACACTCCCAGATTTGGGAGCAAAAGCAAGTCTGCCACCAACCTAGGACGACAAGGCAACTTTTTTGCTTCTCCAATGCTCAAGTGAAGTCGTGTCTCCTGTAACTTGACAGCATTTACTGCCTGTGAGGAAGAGTGCACCTGTACTCTCTACTCTGCAGCCACAGTACTACTTTTAGCATTCTCCAGGCTTTTAATCAAGTTTAATTGTGCATGGGGGTTTTATGAAAACTATATATATCTCTTTCTCCTTCTCCTCAAGTAATGTAATATCAACACTTTGTGCTGTCTTTGGGAGCTCTTAGATGGGAGATCTTTACAGGGGTATGAAATTCACTGTGATTCTTTTGCAGGCTGGGAGGTACATCCCTTTGGCTTAAAGCCAGATTCCCTCATGTAATGACATTTCTCTGATGTAATTTCCATGAGACTAGTGGCAGAAGCCCCTGCCTCTTTGGTAAGACTGACTTGTCTTGAGGTGGGAAATGGGGGGGCAGGGTAAAGAAAGGTTTGGGCAGAGAATTTAGGATGGCTTCTTCAAGAACTTGGAAATTCCCCTTCCCCCGTTAGGAGCTGAGCTGTAACAGTGGAGCCTACATAGAACTAGGATATGGGGAGGACTGAACTAGTAATGGGAGTGTGCTTGGCTTTAATTTGGTTTGATTAGGTTTAATAGTGTTAAGTGGCACAACCTTGTAAAAGTTATACTACAATTTATATTTATTTCTAATGGGCCTCTGTTGGGACATTGGGTTTGGTTGGGGTCAAAGCTAGTTTATTCTTAAGTTGAATTCATTCTGATGCTTAACACCCCCCACCACCCCTTGTCCATTGGAGCTCTACTTGTAAAGGTCAGTGTACCGTCTGTTTAACACCCAACTAACAAGAGTAGGCTGTAAGGGAAGATTGTCAATATTTTGAGTGGCAAGAAAAGCCACAGTCATTTTGTCTTTGCACTTTGGATGCTGAAATCTTCCTATGGAGCATAGCCACATCTAGATAAATATGAGCTTTTTCTTCTATTAGAATTGTTTACAAAGCCTATCAAAATGCTTCCTTCTATAGAATGTTTCTGACCCATAGTGGCCTGTAAAACATACATTTGGAATAATATTTGGAAAAAAGTAAATAGTTTTTTCAAAAAAAAAAAAAAAGGAGATGAAGCCGAGCGAGATGGGGGCCTGATGATAACACTGTGTGAGGAGGAGACCCCAGGAGGACCTGCGTGGCTGTGGGCTGGCTTGAGGGGCATGGGCAGAACCCTTCATGAGCTCCTGGGGATGGGGAAAGTGGCAGGAAGGAGGGGATGCTGTTCCTTGTGGGGTGCCCACAGATTGTACCTCACTCCTCACTGATGAGCACTTAGGCCATTTCCAAACACTTGTCACGGTTCTGGAGGAAACAATCATTGCCCAGCTCCTACTCAATCCATTTCGTACAATATGTTTCTCATTGGAGCATAAACATCTGCTTTATTCATTCCATGCTCCATCATCCACCCATCCAGCCAGCCATCTGTTCATCCATCCATCCACCCATCTACTCATCAACTGATCTGATCATCTCGGACCCTAAAGAAGACAGGTGCCTCCTCTGCTCCTACCGGGAGGACACCCAGCATGCTAGGAGCCTCGTGGGAACAGCGGGGGAGACAGAGAAGGGACATGCATGCAGACCCTCCTCCCTCTGAACGGTGAAGCACCCACCTGGTCCTAACGGCTCCTTGCTGGTGTGTCCAGGCCCGCCCTTTTCCTTCTTGCCAAACCAACGACCGATGGAGGACTTGATGCCCTTCTTCTTTGGGGCTTTCTGCAGCGAGTCCTGGCTGCTGTTGCTGTTGCTGGGGTTGCCCCCGGGACCATCCTGAGAGCCTGTCGAGCTTCGGGAGAGAAAATGACCTTTAACTGGCACCCTTGTGCAAACACACACCCCTCCGCAAGACCTACTGATAGAACCGGCCACCCAGCAACACCCACGCCTCAACCTCGCAGCAGACAGTGGAGTCTCCTTCACCAACCACACTCCACACGAGCAATGCAGGCTTCCGGCCACAAACAACGGCCCCAGGAAGCTGAGGTTCTCTGACTGGAGCTCTCCCCCAAGGAGGGAGGTCTTCACTCCAGACCAGCTGGTGCAGAGGGCGCTCCGACCCTCCCTCAGGGTTGCTGCTCGGCAGGTGACGACGCTCCCAGAGAAGGCGAGCTCCCCAGTTCTGGGCAGTTCCCCCCGCCTCCTGCAGGGTGACCGCCCTCGGCCGTGGCAGGAGAGCGAAGGTCACTGTGCAGGGCTGCTGGTCAGGGGACCACGTGCCCTACATCGAGTGCTGCCTGGCTCACGACGGGAGCTCAGCAGGTGGGGGTCTGAATGAGGACAGTGGCAGTCACAGGAGGGGACAGACAGTCTCCTGAGAGGAGACCCCTGAGAAAAAGGGAGGGACCCTCAAGAGCAAATCCGAGAGGCACGGAGCCATAACCATCAGGAACGCACCCCAGGCCGGGCAGACCTCTAGCAAGAGCAGGAAGAAACCTCCCACAGGAGTCAATACGTAGAGACAGATGTTTTCTAAAATCACTGAGGTCACTGAGCTCTTCTACCCCAGCACCTGAAGTTCACCACTAAACACAGCCACCGAATCCAGTGGGATTCCTTTACAATCATCCTTGCAACTCTTTCAAGAGAAGAGGTGCAGGGCTCCTGAAACTGACGATGAGGCGAGCAGGCCCCTTACTTGCGGGCATCCCTGATGTCCTCGTCGCTGGCTGTGCGCAGTGACCCCGTGAGCCGGTCCAGCCGAAGGGACCGCAGCGAGGCGGAGGTCGAGCTTTCACATTTGAGGGTGTCATCTTCTACCTCTTCCTGTATAGCTGGCAGCTGAGGGAGTGAGGTAAGTGTAAAATTGGCTAACAATAGAC
>NW_024074589.1:0-3035 GCF_014754425.2 Oryx dammah
AGGCAAGTCTGTGCCCCTTGCCACACCCCTGCCCATCAGCTGAACTGACTGCCAGGGAGAAGCTTCTGGTCAAAAGGGCAGCAGGAAAGCTTTTTCTGGGGTTTTCCACAGCCTCATTAGCATAAGAGTGACTGACCCTGCTTTGTTCTACAAACGCCACTCCCACGACACACAGGGAAGAGGCTCAGTTAACCAGTTCCTAATAACCACATCCACAGCCAGCGCGGAATTCCTCCCGGAACCTGGGACCTTTATAAAGCGGCAAGCGCAGCCTCTTCTCCAGCATCAGCCGCAGAGCTCGGGACGCCAGCATGAGGCTCCTTCACCTGCTCCTCGCGCTCCTCTTCCTGGTGCTGTCTGCTGGGTCAGGTGAGCTCGTGGGAGCCCCGCGGGCGCCGCGGGCTCTCTATCCTGTTTCTACCTCCTTCTGTCCTGCTACCCTCATCTACACGTGGTCAGACTAAACCCACCGCATTTGATGCTCCTGAGAAGCCCGCGCTGAGTCCTTAGTAGCGAGAGGGGTCTGAGAACCTTCCTGCAAAATTTCTGGCTGTTTCTAAGCCACTCTAGCGAGTCAAAGCTTCTGAGCCCGTCTCCTCACTGGTTTCATGAGGAGGAAACCGAAGATGCCTCTGATAAGTGACTCTCCTTTTTTTCTTTTTCGTAAAAGCAAGAAATTTGATTTTGTCCCATGACAGAAGCGCAGAATGTCGCTTTATAAATCTTCCTATTTGAAGGGTGGTGGCTCTGGGCGACCGGAGAAGTCCAGAGGAGAGTCAGGCCGAGCCTGGGCTGCAGAGGCTGCCCCTGGGACGCCCCGGGCTGAGTCTCCTCAGCAGGAAGGTCCTCCAGGACACGTGGCTGACGATGCGATCCTCGCTGCACAGCTGGGAGGCGCGCATCCAAAGCAGTGTGCAGGGTCGGCTGTCTAACTCTCATCTTACCCTTGATATTTCCGGAAATAGGATGAAAATATGTAGGAAGGAAGGAGGGAGAGAGGGAGGGAGAGAGAGGACGCGGAGACACTGAGACACCTGATTAAGTGTCAGAAATCAAGTTGAAAAGCCCTTGTCTGGTCAGTGTTGTTTATGACTGTAACCCAACTCTTAGCACAGTGGCAGGGAGAGAGGACAGGGGGGTAAGGAAGATGGCCTCTCGGTGCCCGGGGCCTGGGTTCAATCCCTGGGGGAGGAACTAGAGAGGGACCAGAGGTGCCTTGTGGCCAAAAGAGAGAAAGGCGTGTGAGGAAGACGGGAAGGCGGCTGGTCAGGAGGAAACCACACAGGGAGGAGGAGAGGGGCTGACTCGCGCCAGCGCTGAGAGCGTTCTGAGTCAGTGGAGACAATGGGACAAGACTTTTGTTCTGGGCCCTTGCCGCTGTCAGCGGTGAGTTGCTTCGAGAGTAAGTTCTCTTTAGACAGGCCTTACACTTTCAGCTGCGTCTTTTCCTCCTCTCTCAGCTCCACTGCTGGACTGACTCCATGAGCTGGGAAACTAAAGGGTGAAGACAGAGCCCGCGGGCCGCTTCTGACTCCTGGCGGGAAGGTGGATGTAGCAGAGCTTCCTGGTCTCTGCCCTCGTGGTGGGGCTGACCCCGCTCACAACCGGGGTCATCAGGCCCCAGTCCCTCGGCCTCTGGTTCTGGAAACGTGAGGGTCCACCAGAGCCTGGGCAGGGTCAGCGTCTGTCTGGAAGCTGGGCCACGGGGTCCTGGACTCACATCTTGTTGTCACGAGGTCGTGTCCATATCTCAGCACAGAAAGCCCCAGGGCCTCGCTCTGAGGGGACACAGCTGGCCTTCTCGAGATGCCGCTTTCCTGCTGACATGTTTATCCCTCTTCGTTCTCTTTTTAGGATTTACTCAAGGAGTAAGAAATCGTGTAAGCTGCCATAGGAATAAAGGCGTCTGTGTGCGGACCAGGTGCCCTAGAAACATGAGACAGATTGGCACCTGTTTCGGGCACCGAGTGAAATGCTGCAGAAAGAAGTAAAAGAAGGCGAAGACGCAGACAGGACCGATGCGGAGTCAGAAACTGCACCCTTCAACAGAGCGTCTAAAATTTAAACCAGAATAAATTTTGTTCAAAGTTAAAGAATCTTGCCCACTGGTCATTGAGGTTGTTGTGTGGTGTCTGATCCCAGGTGAATTCTGAAATCCCTGAGGATGCTCTCTGAGCTCCCCATGCAAACCACTGGGGAATCGTGGTGGGGTGCTCTGTGTTCCCAGGCTGTGGCCCCCTGTTCCTTGGGGGCCTACTTTCCCCAGCCCCTCTGTCTGCTGTCCTTCCTGCTTCCTGGCCCAGGGCACCCTGACCTGCCCCATGTCTCCCCTCAAACATGCACCTCAGGGGTCCAGAATCACCAGCACACCAGTCCCGTAGGAAACCCCCTGCCCCCGCTCCAAGAGGAAACCCCCCCTCCTCTGTCCCCCTGCAGCCGTCACTTCCATTTGGTTTGTGCTTCTTTCTCCTGCCTTGTGCGCATGTGGATACACTTCTGATTCCCTTTTGGGCTATAAGATCTCTATAGGCATGGACTTGCCCTATTCCTGTATGTGCTTGGGCATTGAGACGACACATTGCTTCACAAATTGTCATCCACTGAATGACAGAGTTGATGTGGACAAAGCATGTCTCTCTGTGTGGACATGATATGACGCAACTAGATGCTACGGCAAAACAAGTCCTGTGGAAAGCACAGTTCAATGAAGACAACACAGCCCAGACCACAGAGACCGCAGAGGGCGGGGCGCGCATGCTGACCTCAGCCTGCTTGCAGTTTCTTCAGAGGGTTTGCTCCTTAAACCAAGAGCCTTGCTGGCGCACGCTGTGTGTGTGAGCAGCTCTCTGGTCTTTGCACTAACTCTTCCCTCAGTGCAAGCTCAGGTCACCAAGGGGATGGTGTTAGGAGACAGGGCCTTTGGGAGGTGATTTGGTCATGAGGGTGGGACCCTCCTGGGTGGAATGAGGGCCTTTATGAAAGAGACCCCAGAGAGATGGCTCACCCCTTGTGCCCTCTGAGGACACAGGGAGACC
>NW_024074590.1:0-65 GCF_014754425.2 Oryx dammah
GGAGGAAACGGGGCTCCTCTTCATGTGGGCGGGACCCTCGGTGTTCCACTCGAGTGGAGGCGGGT
>NW_024074590.1:165-3034 GCF_014754425.2 Oryx dammah
GCCTGGAGGGGAGAACCTCCTGGATTTTCTCGAGTTGCGGAGGGACCATCTCGAGTTACGACGGGGACCTCTGGGAACCTCCCTTGTGTCCTCAGGACAGGCTAGTCTCCAAGCGAGTTGGGAGGGGCATGTCGGGATTCCTCTGCAGTCGGTGCCGTGGCCTAAGACCTCGTGTGGAGTCTATGACGGAACCTGAGGATTCCTCTCCAGTGCTGACATGGATCTTGGCGTCCTTCTGGAAGCTCCACAGGGGAGTGAGTCCTGGTCTCGAGTGCGGACATGCACGTCCGCATTCCTCACGAGCTGGAGCAGCCGTGGCAGTCTTCCCGGCCCCTTGATACAGGGATCTGTGGCAGTCTTTGGAGAGTTTCCCACCAGGCTTTCCGACAGGGCTGTCACACGTAACACTGTGGTGTGAGTCGATCCTCGGCGTGCATGTCGAGGAAGTGCAGGGAAATCAGGTTCTTCTGGAGAGGACTGAGACATTTTGTGCACATTGGCAATGGTAGTACGAACCCTGGAGTTCCTCTCAACTTTCCTGTGGAGAGCGCCGCCTCCGAGATTCGACAGCAAAGCCGGGAATCCTTTCCCGACGAAGCAGGGAAAGGAACCCTCATCTCGAGCTTTGAGGAGGAAACGGGGCTCCACTTGATGTTGGCGGGACCCTCGGTGTTCCTCTCGAGTGGAGGCGGGTATGTCGGGGAACTTCTTGAGTTGCAGCAAGGGTGTGAAAGACCCTTTCGAAGTTCAAGAGGGAAGGGGTGATTTGCCTCGAGACGCCTCAGCGGAAAAGGGCCTCATCTCGCCTGGAGGGGAGAACCTCCTGGATTTTCTTGAGGTGGGGCGGGACCTTCTCGAGTTACGATGGGGATCTCTGGGACCCTCCCTTGTGGCCTCAGGACAGGCCAGTCTCCATGCGAGTTGCGAGGTGCCTGTCGGGATTCCTCTGCAGTCGTTTCCGGGGCCTAAGACCTCGTGTGGTGTCTATGACGGAACCTGAGGATTCCTCTCCATTGGTGACATGGATCTTGGGGTCCTTCTGGAGGCTCCACAGGGGAGTCAGGCCTCGTCTCGAGTGGGGACATGCACGTCCGCTTTCCTCACGAGCTGGAGCAGCGGTGGCAGGCTTCCCGGCGCCTTGATACAGGGATCTGTGGCATTCTTTGGAGGCTTTCCCATGAGGCTTTCCGACAGGGATGTCACACGTGCCACTGTGGTGTGAGTCGATCCTCGGCGTGCATGTCGAGGAAATGCACGGAAATCAGGTTCTTCTGGAGTGGACTGAGACATTTTGTGCACATTGGGAATGGTGGCACAGTCCCTGGAGTTCCTCTCGACTTTCCTGTGGAGAGTGCCACCTCCGAGATGCGACAGCAAACCCAGGAATCCTTTCCCGATGAAGCAGGTAAAGGAACCCTCATCTCGAGCTTTGAGGAGGAAACGAGGCTCCTCTTGATGTGGGCGGGACCCTCGGTGTTCCTCTCGAGTGGAGGCGGGTATGTCGGGGAACTTCTTGAGTTGCAGCAAGGGTGTGAAGGACCCTTTCGAAGTTCAAGAGGGATGGGGTGATTTGCCTCGAGACGCCTCAGTGGAAAAGGGCCTCATCTCGCCTGGAGGGGCGAACCTCCTGGATTATCTCGAGTTGCGGCGGGACATTCTCGAGTTACGACGCGGACCTCTGGGACCCTCCCTTGTGGCCTCAGGACAGGCCATTCTCCATGCGAGTTGCGAGGGGCCTGTCGGGATTCCTCTGCAGTCGGTGCCGGGGCCTAAGACCTCGGGTGGAGTCTATGACGGAACCTGAGGATAACACTCCAGTCCTGACATGGAACTTGGGGTCCTTCTAGAGGCTCCACAGGGGTGTCAGTCCTCTTCTCGTGTGGGGACATGCACGTCCGCTTTCCTCACGAGCTGGAGCAGCCGTGGAAGGCTTCCCGGCACGTTGATACAGGGATATTTGGCATTCTTAGGAGGCTTTCCCACGAGGCTATCCGACAGGGCTGTCACACCTGCCACTGTGGTGTGAGTCGATCCTCGGCGTGCATGTCGAGGAAGTGCAGCGATATCAGGTTCTTCTGGAGTGGACTGCGACATTTTGTGCACATTGGGAATGGTGGCACGACACCTGGAGTTCCTCTCAACTTTCCTGTGGAGAGCGCCGCCTCCGAGATTCGACAGGAAAGCCGGGAATCCTTTCCCGACGAAGCAGGGAAAGGAACCCTCATCTCGAGCTTTCAGGAAGAAACGGGGCTCCTCTTGATATGGGCGGGACCCTCGGTGTTCCTCTCGAGTGGATCGGGTATGTCGGGGAACTTCTTGAGTTGCAGCAGGTGTGTGAAGGACCCTTTCGAAGTTCAAGAGGGAAGGGGTGATTTGCCTCGAGACGCCTCAGCGGAAAAGGGCCTCATCTCGCCTGGAGGGGAGAACCTCCTGGATTTTCTCGAGTTGCGGCGGGACCTTCTCGAGTTATGACAGGAATCTCTGGGAGCCTCCCTTGTGGCCTCAGGACAGGCCAGTCTCAATTCGAGTTGCGAGGGGGTGTAGGGATTCCTCTGCAGTCGGTGCCGGGGCCTAAGATCTCGTGTGGAGTCTATGAGGGAACCTGAGGATTCCTCTCCAGTGCTGACATGGATCCTGGTGTCCTTCTGGCGGCTCCACAGGGGATTCAGTCCTCGTCTAGAGTGGGGACATGCACGTCCGCTTTCCTCTCGAGCTGCAGCAGCCGTGGCAGGGTTCCCGGCGCCTTGATACAGGGATCTGTGGCATTCTTTGGAGGCTTTCCCACGAGGCTTTGCGACAGGGCTGTCACACGTGCCACTGTGGTGTGAGTCGATCCTCGGTGTGCATGTCGAGGAAGTGCAGGGAAATC
>NW_024074591.1:0-3034 GCF_014754425.2 Oryx dammah
AGACTACTATCAGCAATTATATGCCAATAAAATGGACAACCTGGAAGAAATGGACAAATTCTTAGAAAAATACAATTTTCCAAAACTAAACCAGGAAGAAATAGACAATCTTAACAGACCCATCACAAGCACGGAAATTGAAACTGTAATCAGAAATCTTCCAGCAAACAAAAGCCCAGGTCCAGATGGCTTCACAGCTGAATTCTACCAAAAATTTCGAGAAGAGTTAACACCTATCCTACTCAAACTATTCCAGAAAATTGCAGAGGAAGGGAAACTTCCAAACTCATTCTATGAGGCCACCATCACCCTAATACCAAAACCTGACAAAGATACTACAAAAAAGGAAAACTACAGGCCAATATCACTGATGAACATAGATGCAAAAATCCTCAACAAAATTCTAGCAATCAGAATCCAACAACATATTAAAAAGATCGTACACCACGACCAAGTGGGCTTTATCCCAGGGATGCAAGGATTCTTCAACATCCGCAAATCAATCAATGTAATTCACCACATTAACAAATTGAAAAATAAAAACCATATGATTATCTCAATAGATGCAGAGAAGGCCTTTGACAAAATTCAACATCCATTTATGATAAAAACTCTCCAGAAAGCAGGAATAGAAGGAACATACCTCAATATAATAAAAGCTATATATGACAAACCCACAGCAAACATTATCCTCAATGGTGAAAAATTGAAAGCATTTCCCCTTAAGTCAGGAACAAGACAAGGGTGCCCACTTTCACCACTACTATTCAACATAGTTCTGGAAGTTTTAGCCACAGCAATCAGAGCAGAAAAAGAAATAAAAGGAATCCAAATTGGAAAAGAAGTAAAACTCCTACTGTTTGCAGATGACATGATCCTCTACATAGAAAACACTAAAGACTCTACCAGAAAATTACTAGAGCTAATTAATGAATATAGTAAAGTTGCAGGATATAAAATCAATGCACAGAAATCCCTTGCATTCCTATACACTAACAATGAGAAAGTAGAAGAAGAAATTAAGGAAACAATTCCATTCACCATTGCAACAAAAAGAGTAAAATACTTAGGAATATATCTACCTAAAGAAACTAAAGACCTATATACAGAAAACTATAAAACACTGATGAAAGAAATCAAAGAGGACACTAATAGATGGAGAAATATACCATGCTCATGGATCGGAAGAATCAATATAGTGAAAATGAGTATATTACCCAAAGCAATTTACAAATTCAATGCAATCCCTATCAAGATACCGGCGATATTTTTCACAGAACTAGAACAAATAATTTCAAGATTTGTATGGAAATACAAAAAACCACGAATAGCCAAAGCAATCTTGAGAAAGAAGGATGGAACTGGAGGAATCAATTTGCCTGACTTCAGGCTCTACTACAAAGCCACAGTCATCAAGACAGTATGGTATTGGCACAAAGACAGACATATAGAACAATGGAACAAAATAGAAAGCCCAGAGATAAATCCACATACATATGGACACCTTATCTTTGACAAAGGAGGCAAGAATATACAATGGAGTAAAGACAATCTCTTTAACAAGTGGTGCTGGGAAAACTGGTCAACCACTTGTAAAAGAATGAAGCTAGATCACTTTCTAACACCGCACACAAAGATAAACTCAAAATGGATTAAAGATCTAAATGTAAGACCAGAAACTATAAAACTCTTAGAGGAGAACATAGGCAAAACACTCTCCAACATAAACCACAGCAGGATCCTCTATGATCCATCTCCCAGAATTCTGGAAATAAAAGCAAAAATAAACAAATGGGATCTAATTAAAATTAAAAGCTTCTGCACAACAAAGGAAAACATAAGCAAAGTGAAAAGACAGCCTTCCGAACGGGAGAAAATAATAGCAAATGAAGCAACTGACAAACAACTAATCTCAAAAATATACAAGCAACTCCTGCAGCTCAATTCCAGAAAAATAAACGACCCAATCAAAAAATGGGCCAAAGAACTAAATAGACATTTCTCCAAAGAAGACATACGGATGGCTAACAAACACATGAAAAGATGCTCAACATCACTCATTATTAGAGAAATGCAAATCAAAACCACAATGAGGTACCACTTCACACCAGTCAGAATGTCTGCGATCCAAAAATCTGCAAGCAATAAATGCTGGAGAGGATGTAGAGAGAAGGGAACCCTCCTACACTGTTGGTGGGAATGCAAACTAGTACAGCCACTATAGAGAACAGTGTGGAGATTCCTTAAAAAATTGCAAATAGAACTGCCTTATGACCCAGCAATCCCACTGTTGGGCATACACACAGAGGAAACCAGAATTGAAAGAAACACATGTACCCCAATGTTCATCGCAGCACTGTTTATAATAGCCAGGACATGGAAACAACCTAGATGTCCATCAGCAGATGAATGGATAAGAAAGCTGTGGTACATATACACAATGGAGTATTACTCAGCCATTAAAAAGAATACATTTGAATCAGTTCTGATGAGATGGATGAAACTGGAGCCGATTATACAGAGTGAAGTGAGCCAGAAAGAAAAACACCAATACAGTATACTAACACATATATATGGAATTTAGGAAGATGGCAATGATGACCCTGTATGCAGGACAGCAAAAAAGACACAGATGTGTACAGCGGACTTTTGGACTCAGAGGGAGAGGGAGAGGGTGTGATGATTTGAGAGAATGGCATTGAAACATGTATAACATCATGTAAGAATCGAAATGCCAGTCTATGTCTGATGCAGGATATGACACGCTTGGGGCTGATGCGCGGGGATGACCCAGAGAGATGTTGTGGGGAGGGGGGTGGGAGGGGGGTTCATGTTTGGGAACGCATGTACACCTGTGGTGGATTCATGTCAATCTATGCCAAAACCAATACAGAATTGTAAAGTAAAAATTAAAAATAAATAAATTAATTAAAAATAAAAATAAAAATAAATAAAAATAAAAATCTGAAAAAAAAAATAAAAAAAAAAGAACTTGTCTTACAATACTTAGAGTTTTATCAGGAGTAAAATATTG
>NW_024074592.1:0-3033 GCF_014754425.2 Oryx dammah
CCAGGGAGTTTCTGGGATGTAAGGGTGAACTCCCTTGAGGTGTGTAGGGAAGAAAGACATTCCTCCCTTTATCCCTTTTGAATTCTTGTGGTTAGACTACTAGTAAACTTGACACAAGACAGGGTAACAGGAGAACTAGAGACAAATTGCAATTCGTGGGCACAAGAAGTGTCATAGAAATGGGACCTAAGAAGTGGGCAAAGCAGGCAGCTTCTTTATTTAGTAGACAACAAAACAATTTGTGAGGAATCGACAGGAGAAATCAACTTAGGGCTTAGGTACTCAGCTAGTAAGGAATCTAAACAGAATCTGTACCCAGGGTAGTAAATTAAAGACTTAACAAGGTTTGTGTATACAGGCTTCTCTGCTCGAACTGCCTATTTCTGGTTAGAAGGGTTTCCCTCTGCCTCCAGATGCAGGCAGTACATCCTTCATATGAGATGTACTTCCTGCTCTCAGGGAGGCAGAAATCGATGGGCGGCAGAATGTCCCTCCTCTGTTGGCTGTTTGTTAAGTAACTTGAATTCAAAATAATCAATACGCCATTGTGGTATATTTGGGGGCAGAGTGCCCTAAGCCTTGACATGTCCCTCCTCTGGAACTTGCCTGTAAGTCTCACATGATAAAAGCTGATCTGGTCACTGTGGACAGAGAATGGACTAGTGGAGTCCTCCATTTCATGGCAGCAGTTGCATAATTCTGAGAACAGGTCAGCTCATTTAAAGAGTGGTATCTCATTTCAATAGGTGGTGATGCAGGTGGGCTCCCAAAGCCAGGACTACGGTGCAAGCAGTATCAGGTAGTTATTACTAAGAGGCATTTCTATGGAAACAAAAGAAAAGCAGACGTTCATGATTGGAGCTGGTTATAAACCAGTTTCTGAGCCCAGGGGGCAGTCAGTCAAGAAGTTTTCTAGGTGTCAGGATCGAAGCAACTATTGCAGTTTGAAATGTCTCTATCACAGTTAGCAATATCACTGGGTGATCAGGTTAACTTTCTGAGTGGCTCGTACAGCAACAGGCATGAAGTCTTTTTGAAGGTGAGCTGTTGTGACAATTTCTCTGATCTTTGCATCAAGTCATCTAGCTTCACGCTGCAGGACTTCAGGAAAATGACAATGTTAGTTCTCAGTGATTCAAGTCAAAAGAATGGGAGAGTGAGCGGATCAAGATGGCAGAGGTGTATCGCTCAGAGCTCACTGTCTCCCCACAGAGATATCAAAAGGATGGGAGAAATTCGGAATTTTACTAAGAAAGTCACAGCTAGGTATGAGTGGATACTAGAAAAATTCAGGATCCAACCCAGTTTGCAGGTAAATAATAATACTTCAAGGAAACGTAATACCACTAGAACCTAATATCCACACATGTGTAGTACACTTTCTTTGGAACCATTTTTTGCTGTCTATCATCTCCCTCATTTCTACCAAAGACAGGAAAACTAAGACCTAATTTGTTTGCAAAGGAAGTCTACATTCAATAAACTTGGCCTGATTATTTATCTAAGTACAGTAAGAATAACAATTTGCCACATAGGCGCTTTTAAATCTGCCTTGCTGGAATGGTTTATAAGGAGTGTCCAGAAGGAAATTTTAATAGCCTCTTCAGGCTAGGAAGCCACAGCAAAGACTTGTTGTTAAACTTAGGGATCTGGATGAATTCTTCTCTTCCTGAACTCCCCGAAACATCCTAAAGTTCCTGTGCCTGCCAAAAGTGATTTTCCTTACTCACTTGGTAAGGCTAATGGGAATTCTGTCAGCAAGTTCCCAGGCTGTTTTTCCAATGGGTTTTTATGGCTCCATGGAAAAAGCAAGAGAGTTCCAGAAAAACATCTATTTCTGCTTTATTGACTGCGCCAAAGCCTTTGACTATTTGGATCACAATAAACTGTGGAAAAAGGTGAAAGAGATGGGAACACCAGACCACCTGACCTGCCTCTTGAGAAACCTATATGCAGGTAAGGAAGCAACAGTTAGAACTGGAAATGGAACAACAGACTGGTTCCAAATAGGAAAAAGCGTATGTCAAGGCTGTATATTGTCACCCTGCTTATTTAACTTATGTGCAGAGTACATCATGAGAAACGCTGGGCTGGAAAAAGCACAAGCTGGAATCCAGATTGCCGGGAGAAATATCAATACCCTCAGATATGCAGATGACACCACCCTTATGGCAGAAAATGAAAGGGAACTAAAAAGCCTCTTGATGAAAGTGAAAGTGGAGAGTGAAAAAGTTGGTTTAAAGCTCAACATTTAGAAAACGAAGGTCATGGCATCTGGTCCCATCACCTCATGGGAAATAGATGGGGAAACAGTGGAAACGGTGTCAGACTTCATTATTTTGGGATCCAAAATCACTGCAGATGGTGATTTCAGCCATGAAATTAAAAGACACTTACTCCTTGGAAGAAAAGTCATGGGCAACAGAGATAGCATATTGAAAAGCAGAGATTTGAGTTAACCAACAAAGGTCCGTGTAGTCAAGGCTATGGTTTTTCCAGTGGTCATGTATGGATGTGAGAGTTGGACTGTGAAGAAAGCTGAGCGCTGAAGAATTGATGCTTTTGAACTGTGGTGTTGGAGAAGACTCTTGAGAGTCCCTTGGACTGCAAGGAGATCCAACCAGTCCATTCTGAAGGAGATCAGCCCTGGGATTTCCTTGGAAGGAATGATGCTAAAGCTGAAACTCCAGGACTTTGGCCACCTCATGCGAAGAGTTGACTCATTAGAAAAGACTCTGATGCTGGGAGGGATTGGGGGCAGGAGGAGAAGGCGACGACAGAGGATGAGATGGCTGGATGGCATCACGGACTCGATGGACGTGAGTCTGAGTGAACTCCGGGAGCTGGTGATGGATAGGAAGGCGTGGCGTGCTGCGATTCATGGGGTCGCAAAGAGTTGAACACGACTGAGTGACTGAACTGAAAGCCCCATGTTCCTAATTCTTATATTGGTAGAGTGCAGTTTTTGTATTGTTTCTGTCAATCCTCCCTGACGTTTGTGGGTCATAGGGACAATGATAATTTCAAGAAGCC
>NW_024074593.1:0-3032 GCF_014754425.2 Oryx dammah
ACAGAAATCCCTTGCATTCCTATACACTAATAATGAGAAAATAGAAAGAGAAATTAAGGAAACAGCTCCATTCACCATTGCAACAAAAAGAATAAAATACTTAGGAATATATCTTCCTAAAGAAACAAAAGATCTATACATAGAAAAGTATCAAACACTGGTGAAAGAAATCAAAGAGGACACTAATAGATGGAGAAATACACCGTGTCTGATCGGAAGAATCAACATAGTGAAAATGAGGATACTACCCAAAGCAATCTATAGATTCAGCGCAATCTCTATCAAAATACCAACGGTATTTTTCACAGAGCTAGAACAATAATTTCACAATTTGTATGGAAATCCAAAAACCTCGAATAGCCAAAGCAATCTTGAGAAAGAAGAATGGAACTGCCTGACTTCAGGTTCCACTACAAAGCCACAGTCATCAAGACAGTATGGTACTGGCACAAAGACAGAAATATAGATCAATGGAACAAAATAGAAAGCCCAGATATAAACCCACGCACCCATGGACAACTTATCTTTGACAAAATTGGCAAAAATATACAATGGATTAAAGACAATGTCTTTAACAAGTGGTGCTGGGAAAACTGGTCAATCACTTGTAAAAGAATGAAACTAGAACTCTTTCTAACACCATACACAAAAATAAACTCAGAATGGATTAAAGATCTAAACCTAAGACCAGAAACTGTAAAACTCCTAGAGGAGAATCTAGGCAAAACACTCTGACATAAATCACAGCAAAATCCTCTATGACCCACCTCCCAGAATACTGGAAATAAAAGCAAAAATAAACAAATGGGACTTGCCTCTTGAGAAATCTGTATGCAGGTCAGGAAACAACAGTTAGAACTGGACATGGAGCAACAGACTATTTCCAAATAGGAAAAGGAGTACTTCAAGGCTGTATATTGTCACCCTGCTTATTTAACTTCTATGCAGAGTACATCATGAGAAACGCTGGACTGGAAGAAACACAAGCTGGAATCAAGATTGCTGGGAGAAATATCAATAACCTCAGATATGCAGATGACACCACCCTTATGGCAGAAAGTAAAGTGGAGCTAAAAACTCTTGATGAAAGTGAAAGAGGAGAGCGAAAAAGTTGCTTAAAGCTCAACATTCAGAAAACAAAGATCATGGCATCCGGTCCCATCATTTCATGGGAAATAGATAGGGAAACAGTGGAAACAGTGTCAGACTTTATTTTTCTGGGCTCCAAAATCACTTCAGATGGTGACTGCAGCCATGAAATTAAAAGACACTTACTCCTTGGAAGAAAAGTTATGACCAACCTAGATAGTATATTCAGAAGCAGAGACATTACTTTTCCGACTAAGGTCCGTCTAGTCAAGGCTATGGTTTTTCCTGTGGTCATGTATGGATGTGAGAGTTGGACTGTGAAGAAGGCTGAGCATGGAAGAATTGATGCTTTTGAACTGTGGTGTTGGCGAAAATTCTTGAGGGTCCCTTGGACTGCAAGGAGATCCAACCAGTCCATTCTGAAGGAGATCAGCATTGGGATTTCTTTGGAAGGAATGATGCTAAAGCTGAAACTCCAGTACTTTGGCCACCTCATGCGAAGAGTTGACTCATTGGAAAAGACTTTGATGCTGGGAGCGATTGGGGGCAGGAGGAGAAGGGTACGACCGAGGATGGGATGGCTGGATGGCATCACGGACTCGGTGGACGTGAGTCTGAGGGAACTCCGGGAGATGGTGATGGACAGGGAGGCCTGTCGTGCTGCGATTCATGGGGTCGCAAAGAGTGAGATACGACCGAGCGACTCAGTTGAACTGAACTGAATTAGTCGCCCATTAAAATAAATAAATTTATATAAAAAATTAAATTAAAAATTGTAGTATTGCAAAGCTACAATCATCAAGCCAGTATGGTATTGGTACAAAACCGGAAATATAGACCAAGTGACAAGATAAAAAGCGCAGTTAAACCCACGCACCTATGGACACATTATCTTTGACAAAGGAGGCAAGAATATCCAAAGGAGAAAATATAGTCTCTTCGATAAGTGGTGTTGGGAAAAGTGGTCAACTATATGTAAAAGAATGAAATTAGAAAAGTACCTAACACCATACAAAGTGAAGTCGCTCAGTCGTGTCCAACTCTGTGCGACCCTATAGACGGCAGCCCAGCAGGCTCCACAATCCCTGGGATTCTCCAGGCAAGAAAACTGGAGTGGGTTGCCATTTCCTTTTCTAATGTATGAAAGTGAAAAGTGAAAGTGATGTCGATCAGTCCTTTCCCACTCCTTGTGATCCCATGGATGTAGCCTACCAGCCTCTTCTATCCATGGAATTTTCCAGGTAAGAGTACTAGAATGGGTTGCCATTTCCTTCTCCAGAGGATCTTCGCAACTCAGAGATTGAACCTGGTTCTCCCACATTGCAGGCAGTCCCTTTACCGTCTGAGCAACCAAGAAGCCTATACACAAAGATAACACTGTATACAAAACTAATCTCAAAATGGATTAAAGATCTAAATGTAAGACCATAAACCCTAAAACTCTTAGAGTAAAACATAGAAAGAACACTCTGTGACACTGTTGCTGTGATTCAGTCATTAAGCGATGTCCGACACTTTGCAACTCAGTGGACTGCAGCAGGTCAGGCTTCTCAGTCCTTCTCTATTGTCTGAAGTTTGCAAAAACTCATATCCATTGAATTGGTGATGCTATCCAACCATCTCATCTTCTGTTGCCCCCTTCTCCTCCTGCCTTCAATCTTTCCTAGCATGAGGGTCTTTTCCATTGAGTTGGCTCTTTGCCTCAGGGGGCCAAAGTATTGGAATTTTAGATTCGGCATCAGTCCTTCCAGGGAATATTCAGGGTTGATTTCATTTGGGATTGACTGGTTGGATCTCCTTGCTGCCCACGGAACTCTCAAGAGTCTTCTCCAACACCACAGTTCAAAAGCATCAGTTCTTCAGAGCTCAGCCTTCAAAGAGATAAGGGAACCTTCTTGCACTATTGGTGGGAATGTAAACTGATACAGTCATTATGGAGAACA
>NW_024074594.1:0-3032 GCF_014754425.2 Oryx dammah
AATGGCCTCAAATCTAATCCTAAGAGAGAAATAGGGGTTCAAAACACTCTTACTGCCCACATTTTCCTATTTAACTCTCCCGTTTGTAGCCAGTTATTTCCTTCAAATCTCCTATAAGTTTATAGTTGAGGAGTGGAATTACAATTACATATCTTTAAATGCAGGGCTTAAATTAAACTCATAGAACATTCCATATACTATAATACTGCCTTAGGCAAGAATTCAAAGATATAAACCTTTGAAGCTTGAGAAACTGGCAGCATTACTGAGATGTTCAGTTTTCCCAATTTGATTTGCACTGCCAGCTAAATCTGTTTACTGAGTGCATGGTGGTATTTAGAGATCTAATTCAATGTTCTGTTTGAAAATTTCTGATCATGCTTTTGAATCATAGCCTTTCTCAAATATTATATCCTTACTAGTGCAGTATATATTTTTAAAAGTTTCCTTAGAATTTTTTTTCCATTTTTAATATATCCATTCCTTGCCTCTAGAGGCATATAGTGTAAAGCCTATATTTTCAAATTTCATATACACATGTCCTTCAGAGAAAAATAAAGTTGTATTCAACATAGGGGACATCTTCTGAATGACTCTATGTTAAATACTTATTCTTTAAAGTAAAGTACAAAGTTACAAAATGGTGTGGACTTTCTAACCTTGGACTGAGAGGAAAAATATAAGTAAATTAACATTCTATAAGGATGTAAAAATACTTGAAGTTTTTTGTGTACAAATTTAGATACCAAGGGTAAAAATCTTCCAGTATTTAAACTCTGGCTTAGTACCTGGTATACTATGATAATATATGAGCAGTGACAGGCTCCCCTTCCTCAAATATCTCCTCTAAGTATATGATACAGAGTCTCTATGTCCTGCAACATTCCAAATAGTAGTAGTAGTAGTAAGAAAAACATTTATAAGAAAAATAAAATTTTATTGAACACTATCATGTGTCAGGGATTATGTAATGTACGTTTTTTTAAATGAATCTTTTAAGGTAATTCTCACACTGACTCTATGAAGAGGCAGATATTATTTTCTACTTTTCCAGTGAGGAAGTTGAAGCACAGATAAATTTAATGACTTGTTCAAGGTTATATTTAGTATATTGAGAGAGCAAGGAACTGAACAATTTGGCACTCTGGCTCCATAACCCGTATTCAATATTCCTGGAAAAGCTAACATATTAAGCCCTTTTCATTAAGTGTTAACTGATTCACCATTTTTACTAATGATAGCACATATTAGGTTAAAATAATAATGCAAGAAATTAAAAGAATAAATTATTAGTATTCATCTTTATATTTATATATACTTATGGTTATTATATAAGTATAGCTAAACTTACAGTACTTATTATGAGAAATGTAGTACTTACACAAATGCACTAATGCTATATACTATATATAAAACTAAGTCATGGTTTAAATATTATAAAGTTTTCAATTTATTATTACCTAAAAATATAGCCAAAACCTTAAATGTTGAGATATATATATATATATTATACACACACATAAACTATACTATATGCTAATACATTATACTAAAGAAACCATGACTCATATAAATAATAATCAGTATAAATACAATTAAATAAAATATAAAAACCATTACTTTGTCCTAATCTGGGGAAGCTCAGAATTATTTATGTGAAACATATGAAATACATTAGATTAAAATACATTTTTAAAACACATCTTTAAAAATGAACTTTTTTGGAGGGCCTTAGGTGATTCAATGTTCTTAAATATCTTCAAAGTGGTAAATATATTAATATTTATAGTAATATCAATCTATAATGTCAAAGATACATATTTAATTTCTAGGACAGAAAGCTTCTTGAAGGCAAATCATTTTAAACATCTCCAGCACTAGTCCAGTGTCTGGTATAGTTCAAATAAAGGAATAACTAACAATTAAAGAGTTATATTAGTCAGGGTTCTCCAGAAAAACAAGACCAACAGAATACATACAGACATATAAAAGGAGATTTACTGTAGGAATCAGTTCATGGAGTTATGGAGAGACAGGAAAGCTGGTTGTATGATTGTGTGAGCTGAAAGGTCTAAGAACCAGAGGAGTTGATGGTGTTAAGTCCCAGAGTCATCAGATCTAAGAAACCAGGAGCTCTGACCTCCAAGGTTAGGAGAAAAGGATGTCCCAGCTCCAGAAGAGAGAGAAATGCCTTACCTTTAGCTTTTTGTTCCATTCTGGCCCTCAACTGATTGGAAGAGTCCCACCTGCACTGGTAAGGGTGGATCTCTTCTTAGTCTGCTAACTCAAATGGTAACCTCTTCTGGAAATACCCACACAGACACACCACCAAATAAGTTTTGCCTGGCATTCCCTTAGCCCAGTTAAGTTGACACATAAAATTAACCATCACAAGAGTGTTTCCAAGTGAAGGTCCATTTAGACCTACTTCAGATCAATGAATAATAAAAGTGATTCATCATCTAACAAATTTATTATCTATATTAATTCATTGTGTCCCTATAAAAGTGAAACTTTTGATCTATAATAGTTTTTACATTGTTAATCTGATTATCAGCCATTTTCTCTATAGCTCATTAAGTCAGTGATAGGTTAGTTCAATTCAAGTAAAAAAATCATGGTTCCTAATTTGGTAATTTTGGAGTTAACAAAATGATATTGTATAGCTGAGCATGATAACTAGAAGGGCATATTTGAGAGCTGTGCTGACTAATACAGTGGCTATTTGCTACATGTGGCTTTTTAAATTTAAAATAAATTAGTTGCACTAGTGGTAACTGCATCTAACAGTACAGATATTTCCATCATCACGGTACAGACATTTCCGTCATCACAGAATGTTCTACCAGACATTGCTATTCTAGAGAAAGAATGTAAAATCTAAGTCAATTATTGTGTTGTTGTTCAGTTGCTAAGTCGTGTCCAACACTTATCTTCTCAGTGTTCATCTAATGACTTAACTGGCATGAATCTGAAGTCTTGCCCGCCTCTTGCTCTAGCTCTGGAGAAGGCACTAACCATGGGAAAAGTTT
>NW_024074595.1:0-3031 GCF_014754425.2 Oryx dammah
GGAGAGCGCCTCCTCCGAGATGCGCCAGGAAAGCCGGGAATCCTTTCCCGACGAATCAGGGAATGGAACCCTCATCTAGAGCTATAAGAGGAAACGGGGCTCCTCTTAATGTGGGCGGGACCCTCTGGGTTCCTCTCCAGTGGAGGCGGGTATGTAGGGGAACTTCTTGAGTTGCAGCAAGGGTGTGAAGATCCCTTTCGAAGATCTAGAGGGAAGGTTTGATTTGCCTCGAGACGCCTCACCGAAACGGGCCTCATTTCACCTGTAGGGGAGAACCTCGTGGATTTTCCCGAGTTGTGGCGGGACCTTCTCGAGTTACGACATTGACCTCTGGGACCCTCCCTTGTGGCCTCAGGAAAGGCCAGTCTCCATGCGAGTTGCAAGCAGCCTGTCGCGAATCCTCAGCATTCCGTGCCATGGCCTAAGTCCTCGCCTGGGGTCTTTGATGGAAACTGAGGATTCCTCTCCACTGCTGACATGGATCTTGGGGTACTTCCGTAGGCAACTACAGAAGAGTCTGTCCTAGTCTCGAGTGGGGATATGCACGTCCGCATTCCTCACGAGCTGGAGCATTCGCGACAGGCTTTCCGTCGGCTTGATACAGGGATCTGCGGCATTCCATGGAGGCTTTCCCACGAGGGCTTCCCACAGGGCTGTCACACGTTCCACTGTGGTGTGAGTCATTCCTGGGTGTGCAAATCGACGCAGTTCAGGGAAATCAGGTTCTTCTGCAGTGGACTGAGACATTTTGTTCACATTGGGAATGGTGGTACCACCGCTGGAGTTCCTTTCAAATTTCCTGTGTAAAGCACCTCCTCCGAGATGCGCCAGGAAAGCCGGGATACATTTCCCGACGAAGCAGGGAAAGGAACCCTCATCTAGTGCTATGAGGAGGAAACGGGGCTCCTCTTGATGTGGGCGGGACCCTCGGGGTTCCTCTCGAGTGGAGGCCGGTATGTAGGGGAACTTCTTGAGTTGCAGCCATGGTGTGAAGGGCCCTTTCGAAGATCAAGAGGGAAGGTGTGACTTGCGTCAAGACGCCTCAGAGGAAACGGGCCTCATTTCACCTGGAGAGGAGAACCTCGTGGATTTTCTCGAGTTGTGGCGGGACCTTCTCGAGTTACGACGTTGACTTCTGGGACCCTCCCTTGTGACCTCAGGAAGGTCCAGTCTCCATGCGAGTCGCGAGCGGCCTGTCGGGAATCCTCTGCAGTCGGTAACGGTGCCTAAGTCCTCATGTGGAGTCTATGACGGAACCTGAGGATTACTCTCCAGTGTTGACATGGGTCTTGGTGTACTTCTGGAGGCACCACAGGGGAGTCTGTCCTGGTCTCGTGTGGAAATATGCACGTCCGCATTCCTCACGAGCTGGAGCAGCCAGGGCAGGCTTCCCGTCCCCTTGATACAGGGATCTGCGGCATTCCTTGGAGGCTTTCCCACGAGGGTTTCCCACAGGGCTGTCACACGTTCCCCTGTGGTGTGAGTCGATCCTCGGTGTGCAAGTCTACGCAGTGCAGGGAAATCAGGTTCTTCTGGAGTGGACTGAGACATTTTGTGCACATTGGGAATGGTGGCACCACAGCTGGAGTTCCTCTCGAATTTCCTGTGGAGAGCGCCTCCTCCGAGATGCGCCAGGAAAGCCGGGAATCATTTCCCGACGAAGCAGTTAGTGGAACCCTCATCTAGACCTATGAGTAGGAAATGGGGCTCCTCTTGATGTGGCCGGGACCCTCGGGGTTCCTCTCGAGTGGAGGCGGGTATGTAGCGGAACTTCTTGAGTTGTAGCAAGGGTGTGAAGGACCCTTCGAAGATCCAGAGGGAAGGTGTGATTTGCTCGAGACGCCTCAGCAGAAACCGGCCTCATTTCACCTGGAGGGGAGAACCTGGTGGATTTTCTCGAGTTGTGGCCGGACCTTCTCGAGTTACGACGTTGACGTCTGGGACCCTCCCTTGTGGCCTCAGGAAAGGCCAGTCTCCATGCGAGTTGCAAGCGGCCTGTCGGGAATCCTCTGCAGTCGGTACCGAGGCCTAAGTCCTCATGTGGAGTCTATGACGGAACCTGAAGATTACTCTCCAGTGCTGACATGGATCTTGGGGTACTTCTAGAGGCACCACAGGGGAGTCTGTCCTAGTATCGATTGGGTACATGAAGGTCAGCTTTTCTCATGAGGTGCAGCAGCCTTGGCAGGCTTCCCGTCGCCTTCATACAGGGATCTGCAGCATTCCTTGGAGGCTTTCCCACTAGGGTTTCCCACAGGGCTGTCACACGTGCCACTGTGGTGTGAGTCGATCCTCGGTGTGCAAGTCGACGCCATGCAGGGAAATCAGGTTCTTCTACAGTGGACTGAGACATTTTGTGCACATTGGAAATGGTGGTACCACAGCTGGAGTTCCTCTCGAATTTCCTGTGGAGAGCGCCTCCTCCGAGATGCGCCAGGAAAGCCGGGAATCCTTTCCCGACGAAGCAGGTAATGGAAACCTCATCTAGAGCTATGAGGAGGAATCGGGGCTCCTCTTGATGTAGGCGGGACCCTCGAGGTTGCTTTCGAGTGGAGGCGGGTATATAGGGGAACTTCTTGAGTTGCAGCAAGGGTGTGAAGGACCCTTTCGAAGATCAAGAGGGAAGGTGTGATTTGCCTCGAGACGCCTCAGCGGAAACGGGCCTCATTTCACCTGGAGGAGAGAACCTCGTGGATTTTCCCGAATTGTGGCGGGACCTTCTCGAGTTACGACATTGACCTCTGGGACCCTCCCTTGTGGCCTCAGGAAAGGCCAGTCTCCATGCGAGTTCCGAGCGGCCTGTCGGGAATCCTCTGCATTCCGTGCCATGGCCTAAGTCCTCTTCTGGAGTCTATGACGGAACCTGAGGATTCCTCTCCACTGCTGACATGGATCTTGGGGTAATTCCGGAGGCAAACACAGGGGAGTCTCTCCTAGTCTCGATTGGGGACATCCACGTCCGCATTCCTCACGAGCTGGAGCAGCCGCGGCAGGCTTCCCGTCTCCCTGATACATGGATCTGCGGCATTCC
>NW_024074596.1:0-3031 GCF_014754425.2 Oryx dammah
AATTCTTCCTTTTCTAGTTGCTTTAGGTGTAGAGTTAGGTTATTTATTTGACTTGTTTCTTGAGGTATGCCTGTATTGCTATGAACTTTCCTCTTAGCACTGCTTTTATAGTGTCCCACAGGTTTTGGGTTGTTGTGTTTTCATTTTCATTAGTTTCTATGCATATTTTGATTTCTTCTGTGATTTGTTGGTTATTCAGAAGCGTGTTGTTCAGCCTCCATATGTTGGAATTTTTAATAGTTTTTCTCCTATAATTGAGATCTAATCTTAGTGCATTATGGTCAGAAAAGATGCTTGGAATGATTTCTATTTTTTTGAATTTATCAAGGTTATATTTATGGCCCAGGATGTGGTCTATCCTGGAGAAGGTTCTGTGAACACTTGAGAAAAAGGTGAAATTCATTGTTTTGGGATGAAATGTCCTATAGATATCAATTAGGTCTAACTGGTCTAATGTATCATTTAAAGTTTGCGTTTCTTTGTTAATTTTCTGTTTAGTTGATCTGTCCATAGGTGTGAGTCGGGTATTAAAGTCTCCCACTATTATCGTGTTGTTGTTAATTTCCCCTTTCATACTTGTTAGCATTTGTCCTACATATTGCGGTGCTCCTATATTGGGTGCGTATATATTTATAATTGTTATATCTTCTTCTTGGATTGATCCTTTGATCATTATGTAGTGGCCTTCTTTGTCTCTTTTCACAGCCTTTGTTTTAGTCTATTTTATCGGATATGAGTATTGCCACTCCTGCTTTCTTTTGGTCTCTATTTGCGTGGAATATCTTTTTCCAACCCTTCACTTCCAGTCTGTATGTGTCCCTTGTTTTGAGGTGAGTCTCTTGTAAGCAGCATATATAGGGGTCTTGTTTTTGTATCCATTCAGCCAGTCTTTGCCTTTTGGTTGGGGCATTCAACCCATTTACGTTTGAGGTAATTATTGATAAGTATGATCCCGTTACCATTTACTTTATTGTTTTGGGTTCGGGTTTATACACCCTTTTTGTGTTTCCTGTCTAGAGAATATCCTTTAGAATTTGTTGGAGAGCTGGTTTGGTGGTGCTGAATTCTCTCAGCTTTTGCTTGTCTGTAAAGCTTTTGATTTCTCCTTCGTATTTGAATGAGATCCTTGCTGGGTACAGTAATCTGGGCTGTAGGTTATTTTCTTTCATCACTAAAAAATCTGTTTTAAACAAACATGCTACGACTACATCCAGGCAGCTCACAAATCAAACACACACATACAGAAACTCCACTACACACACTGAATCACATATAGTCAAACCTAACACACAAATAGGAGAAGGCAATGGCAATCCACTCCAGTGTTCTTGCCTGGAGAATCCCAGGGACAGGGGAGCCTGGTGGGCTGCCGTCTATGGGGCCGCAGAGAGTCGGACATGACTGAAGCGACTTAGCAGCAGCAGCAGTGGCAACACACAAATAACTTACACACACCCACACAAGCACACACCCATGCAGTGCAGGAGAATTCCAGCCCTCCATGGTCTGTTATCAGCCCATTATAGGACTTTCTACAATGGTAGGAATATCTACATCTGCTTTGTCCAATACAGTAGCACTAACCTCATGTGACTACCAAAGACTTGAAATAAGGCTAGTACAAGTAAAGAACCAAGTTTTTAATTTTAGGTAATTTTAATTTATTTTAATTTTATGGCCACCTGTGGCTGGTAGCACCATTTGGTCAGTGTGTGAACCAGTGAACACATGGTTGTACTAGTAATGTAAACATGCTTTTTCTCTCTCTTTCTCCTAGTCTTCACATCAATGCACATATCTAGGAAAAGAGATGCTTCCCCACCTTGCTCAGATTGATGTTGATACTTGCTGTTCAGGTTGCTACCTAAATACCCATTTCTTGTACCTCCATGACCTAAGGATCTTTAGCACCTTCCATGCTAGAACAATGAGCAGAAAGATTCATTTTTATCAATAGGAGTAAGGCCTCAGGGATTCAGCCCCAAGCTTCTTGTTAGAAAAGAATCCAACCGAGCTAATTGGCAAATTTCTCACCTCTTTTCTTGAGATGGATCCTTGCAGAGACCAAAGGGCTGAGCCACAGGAGTCCTGGGAGAAGGTGTCCCTAATGTCACTGATGTTTTAGCGACCCCTCTGCCTGCTCATGAGGACGAGGAGACATGAATGCGCTTGATCTTTGAAGAACTCAGCAATGGACTCTGCCTCCCCATATATCACAGTAAGGTCCAGACAGAGCAGTATTAGCCCTTGAGATCCCCACACCACTGACTATGTGAGATGGGAACCGATAAATTTCAGTCTGTTTAGACATATTAAAACCCACGAGCTCAAGTTGATTTATGTCCAGTTCTAGCTTGACACCATAGAGTTCTTTCCAGCCTCTCCTTTTCCATGTACATGGCATCTTTCCCCAACTGATGAACTAATTCCTTTTCCAGAATAGGTTTATTTATTTGCTAAATCTTTGAATACAGGTAATGTCACTTGAACTCAAACCACTCTTAATGACAGACTAACTTCAGCTCAAACCTTGCTTAATTTTTTCTTTACTATGAGAGTAATTTATAGACAAAATTCTGTGTTTAATAATTACTTGATTATTTTATTCCCCCCCCTCCTTAGTCCGATTATGGTATTAATTTGAAACACAAGCGTACTTTTTGTTTTCTACTTTGCTTTATTCTCCATCATCTTCTATTTATTTTTATTAGGTAAATGGTAACATCATCAAACTATACAAATAAATATACTCTTTTTTTTTTTTTTTTTTTAATTTTTTTTTTTTAAATTTATTTATTTATTTTTAATTTTTACTTTACAATTCTGTATTGGTTTTGGCATACATTGACATGAATCCACCACGGGTGTACATGCGTTCCCAAACATGAACCCCCCTCCCACCCCCCTCCCCACAACATCTCTGTGGGTCATCCCCGCGTACCAGCCCCAAGCGTGCCATATCCTGCATCAGACACAGACTGGCAATTCGATTCTTACATGATATTATACATGTTTCAATGCCATTCTCCCA
>NW_024074598.1:0-3030 GCF_014754425.2 Oryx dammah
AGACTCTTGAGAGTCCCTTGGACTGCAAGGAGATCCAACCAGTCCATCCTAAAGGAGATCAGGTCTGGGTGTTCATTGGTAGGACTAATGTTGAAGCTGAAACTCCAATACTTTGGCCACCTGATGTGAAGAGCTGACTCATTTGAAAAGACGCTGATGCTGGGAAAGATTGAGGGCAGGAGGAGAAGGGGACAACAGAGGATGAGATAGTTGGATGGCATCACTGAGGCAATGGACATGGGTTTGGGTGGACTCCAGGAGTTGGTAATGGACAGAGAGGCCTGGTGTGCTGCAGTTCATGGGGTCACAAAGAGTCAGACACTACTGAGTGACTGAACTGAACTGAACTGAACTGAACTGAACTGAACTGAATGAATAATATGACCTCATTGAAGGGTATTGGTAAGAGAATAACTAACAATTCATTTTGGAAAGCAGTATTTTGCGAAAGGCAAAAAGAATTACGTTGAAATACTACAATCTAGTTAGTAATTCTTTTTACATACAACAATATGTTATGAAGTCTGTAATTACTTTATGTGTATTCTGAGATTAAATGAACAATGAGTATAGTATAGATAAGCAGAGCAAGATTTCTCATTTTGAGGGGAAAATTTTACAAATAAGAAAGGAATAAGAAAGACTAAAATAAACTTATTATATTAAATTACAATCAGTGGTGTCTGTATGTACTACTCATTTTTTTTTAGAATAAGTATACATGCACAAACACATACACTTGTGTGTGTGTGCAGCATAGAATACTTACAAATATTTAATAGTCTGTCTTATAAGAGGTTGTGGGGGAAATCAGAGTATCCAGAATCCCAGATACTGAAAAATATCCTTTTCCAAAAAAGAAAAAAAAAGCACTTTGGAAAAGAAGTTAATTCTAGGACTGAGGCACAAAAAATGCAAGATAACCTTGAAACATCCTGCTATATCAGAACACAAAGAAGTGCTTAAATGTATGGGGAGAATATGAATCATTCATATTGCTGGTAGAAGTGTAAAATTGTACAACCACTATGGGAAGAAGTTTAATAGTTTCTTAAATAACAAATTATCATAAAACTCAGAAATTGCACTCTGAACATTTACTCAAGAGAAATAAAAATTTATGTTCATGCAAAAATCTGTACATGAATGTTCATGGTAACTTTATTATAATAGCCAAAAACTAGAATCAATTTGAATGTCCTGTAATGGGTGAATAGTTAAAAACCTATTGTGTTGAATAAATCCATACCATGGCATAACGCTCAGCAACAAAGAGTGAATTATTGGGGAATTCTTTGGTGGTCCAGTGGCTAAGCTGTTGCACTCACAATGCAGAGCACCTGGGTTTAATCCCTGGTTAGGGAACTAAATTCTACATGCCACAACTAAAGATTCTGCATGTCACAACTTAAAAAATAAAATTGTTAGTACACACCACAACTTAGGCTAATCTTCAGTGAATAATGCTGAGTGAAAAAGTCACTCCCAAAAGGCTATGCTCTCTGAATCCATTTATATAATATTTTTAAAATGACAAAGATTTAGAAATGAAAAATAGATTATTGTTTGCCAAAGGTTAGATGGTGGTGAGGGGTACAAGGGGATTTATAAAAGGAAACAGTTGAAACTGTTCTGTATCTTGACTGTGGTGGTAAATATATAAACGTAATAAAACTGCATAGAACTAAATAAATACAAGTTAAATTTTGTAAATAATAATACTGATGAATTGTACTGTCAGTATCTTTTTTTTAATTTTTCATTTTAACACTTTTGAAAGTCTGTACAAAATTATAACAGAAACACTTACACAGCATTTACTTTGTACCAGACATTATCCCAAGTATTATGCATAGATTAAATTAGTTCACTGTAAAAAAAAAATTCCCGAGGAAAGCACAATTATTACACTAATTTTCAACAGAAGATGTAACTGAGTCACAGAGAATTTAACTGATCAGATTCACACAATTACTAAGTGGCAGTACAAGGCTTCAAATTGTGTTCATATGCATTGTTTAAGAAACTCAAAATATTCTACAAGAAATTATGAAAAACAGCCACCTTCTGCATTCCCTTTCTGCCTTCCCCAAACTATATATTCAACTAATATGCTTACGGAAGATGAGGACTTAAGTCTCTTTTACCACTGTTAGAAACCACCACATACCTCTGACACTTCACGTTTTCCCACTTGAATCCTTTTGATATCATTTCATTTTTTATCTTTTTTTTTTTTTTTCGGCCTGGGCAGATGAGAACATGTCCATACATGCACTTACTTTTCTCTAATAATTAATATATTTTTTATTGAAGGATAACTGCTTTATAGAAATTTTGTTTTCTGTCAAACCTCAACATGAATCAGCCATAGGTATACATATATCCCCACCCTTTTGAACCTCTCTCCCATCTCCCTCCCCATCCCATCCCTCTAGATTGAGTCCCTGTCGAGTCTTCTGAGCCATACAGCAAATTCCCATTGGCTATCTATTTTACGTATGGTAATGTAAGTTCCCATGTTACTCTTTCCATACATCTCACCCTCTCCTCCCCTCTCCCCATGTCCATAAGTTTATTCTCTGTGTCTGTTTCTCCATATTTGTTGCCCTATAAATAAATTCTTCAATATAATTTTTCTAGATTCCTTATATATGCATTAGAATATGACATGTATCTTTCTCTTTCTGACTTACTTCACTCTGTATTCACTCAGGTTCATCCACCTCATTAGAACTGACTCAAATGTGATCCTTTTTATGGTTGAGTAATATTCCATTGTGTAATGAAGGAAACTACAAGCAAGGTGAAAAGACAGCCTTCAGAATGGGAGAAAATAATAAGAAATGAAGCAATTGACAAAGAATTAATCTCAAAAAAATACAACCAACTCCTGTAGCTCCACTCCAGAAAAATAAACGACTCAATCAAAAAATGAGCCAAAGAACTAAACAGACATTTCTCCAAAGCAGACATACAGATTGCTAACAAACACATGAAAAGATGCTCAACATCACTCATTATCAGAGA
>NW_024074599.1:0-3029 GCF_014754425.2 Oryx dammah
ACTACTTACTATTTTGAAAATTTTGTAATGAGCTGATTTTCTAGGATGGATATGTAGAGTATATCTTTTGTCTTGTGAGTCTTTTAGTAGTTTGCTTATTATGTGCATCAAATTATATTTTAATCATCACTCCCAAGATAGAAATGCTTTCTTTCCATTGTGTCTTTAAAGAGAGGATCTTTAGATTGGTTATAAATTCTGAATTTTGTCTTCATCTGTATTACCCCTGGACAATTATTTATTCTTAACCAGTTGTTTTCTGTGTCGTGGAGACCTACTTCATATGGTGAATTCTGGGAGATAGATAGAGCAGTACCAAGTGCAAAGAAGAAACTCGATATTATGGAATAAATGGTATTCTCTCAGAAAGTGTATGTTGAAGCTCTAACAGTCTGTACTTTATGTATAGTCAGACTGCATAAACTATAATTTATTTCTGACCCCTTTTGGAAATAGGGTCTGTATATAGGTAGTTGGGTTAATACGACTGGCACTTTATAAGAGCAGGAGATCAGTCATAATCAACACAGAGACATTACTATGTGAAGACAAAGGCAAACAATGTCCAGTCACAATCCAAAAGAGACGTCAGAAGAAGACAAATCTGCCTACCCTTTGATTACTGACTTGATCCCCAGGGTTTGGAGAAGACATTTACAGAAGCTACTTGGTATGGGCCACTTTGTTATGGCAACACTAGCAAAGCAGTACATGCAGTTTCTCTGGAAAAGAAGCTGTCACTTCCAAAACAGGCATCCTTTTCTTACTTTAAAAAAAAAATTCTTTATTTTAATTGGAGGTTAATTACTTTACAATATTGTATTGGCTTTGTCATACATATATTTTCAGGAAATGGAAAATGCTAAAGAGCTTTTTTTCCCATCAACTGATAATCCTCACGGATTCCTCATGCTCCCTAAGAGCTTTCACTGTCTCTTTAGAAATTCAGCTGGGCTAGAACGTATTTCTCTTTCATAGGTCAATTTGATCTATTAGAATGAGCATAATTCACAGGCAGTGGTAGATGAAAATAAGCACATCAGGAAGGCAGTCTGACCTCATTAAAAAGATACAGTCCTCTCCTTTTAAATCCTAGGAGGCAAATGGTAGTGACCAAGGCATTGCTGCCTATTGCATTAGTAAAATCACATTGTAGCATTACTATGAACAAAGCTAGTGGAGGTGATAGAATTCCAATAGAGCTATTTCAAATCCTGAAAGGTGATGCTGTGAAAGTGCTGCACTCAATATGGCAGAAAATTTGGAAAACTCAGCAGTGGACACAGGACTGGAAAAGGTCAGTTTTCATTCCAATCCCAAAGAAAGGCAATACTAAAGAAAGCTCAAAGTACTGTACAATTGCACTCATCTCACATGCTAGTAAAGTAATGCTCCAAATTCTCCAAGCCAGGCTTCAGCAATACCTGAATGGTGAATTTTCAGTTGTTCAAGCTGATTTTAGAAAAGGCAGAGGAACCAGAGATCAAATTGCCAACATCTGCTGGATCATCGAAAAAGCAAGAGAGTTCCAGAAAAACATCTACTTCTGCTTTATTGACTATGCCAAAGCCTTTGACTGTGTGAACCACAATAGACTGTGGAAAACTCTTCAAGAGACAGGAATACCAGACCACCTGGCCTGCCTCTTGAGAAACCTGTATGCAGGTCAGGAAGCAACAGTTAGGGACATGGAACAAACAGACTAGTTCCAAATAGGAAAAGGAGTACGTGAAGCCTGTATATTGTCACCCTGCTTATTTAACTTCTATGCAGAGTACATCATGAGAAACAGTGGGCTGGAGGAAGCACAAAATGGAATCAAGATTGCCGGGAGAAATATCAATAACTCAGATATGTAGATGACACCACCCTTATGGCAGAAAGTGAAGAAGAACTAGAAAGCCTCTTGATGAAAGTGAAAGAGGAGAGTGGAAAAGTTGGCTCAAAGCTCAACATTCAGGAAGATTATGGAACCTGGTCCCATCACTTCATGGCAATTAGATGGAGAAACAGTATCAAACTTTATTTTGGGGGCCTCCAAAATCACTGCAGATGGTGACAGCAGCCATGAAATTAAAAGACGCTAGTTGCTTGGACTGCTAGGAAATCCAACCAGTCCATCCTAAAGGAGATCAGTCCTGGGTGTTCATTGGAAGGACTGATGTTGAGGCTGAAACTCCAATACTTTGGCCCCCGGATGCGGAGAGCTGACTCATTGGAAAAGACCCTGATGCTGGGAAAGGGAGCAAGAGAAGGGGATGGCAGAGGATGAGATGGTTGGCACCACCAACTCAATGGACATGGGTTTGGGTGGACTCCGGAGTTGGTGATGGACAGGGAGGGCTGGGGTGCTGCGGTTCATGGGGTCGCAAAGAATCGGACAGGCCTGAGCAACTGAACTGAAGTGAATTGCTGTCAGTTTGGGCCAAAAGCGGTGTCGCACTGCTCTCTGGTGGTCACTGGTGAGCACAGCTTCACGGGTGCTGAGCCCACAACACTGTCGGTGCTGTGTGCCCAGCGGAAAAACGCCTGAACTCTCTGAACTCAGATTTCCCTTTACCTGGAGTGAACTGTCTACCCAAATCCTTGTGAGTAAAGAGCCCAAGCTGCCTTCTGTATAGGTCCATTTATAGGAACTTGGAGATCTGAGGTGACCAAAATCAGGAGAAGTGGAAGGCTGGGGAGAGGCGAGGAAGGACCACGACGGACCCTTTAGGGGACCTCCCTTTAGGAGGGACGCTGTCCCTCCTCATCTGCTTCGGGGAGAATGATTTCCAGTGGGAGGGATGGAGGCAGGGTGTCTGGTCCAAAACAGCTGGTCATGGGCATTCTCATGATCGTGGTATTTTCTCATTTTATAACCTACACACAGTTTACTGAACAAAGCTCAACTGTGCATCATGATATTTTCTTATAGATGATTAGACTTGGGTATCCATCGCCCAGATCAGCATGACTCTTAAAAATAGAAACCAGATTATTCCCCTCTCCTGCTTTAAACTGTTTGGCGTCTTCTCACTGGATTTGGA
>NW_024074600.1:0-3028 GCF_014754425.2 Oryx dammah
AGAATAAAAATCTACTATAGAGAGCAGGCAGAGAAGGCAATGGCAAGCCACTCCAGTGTTCTTGCCTGGAGAATCCCAGGGACGGCGGAGCCTGGTGGGCTGCCGTCTATGGGGTCACACAGAGTCAGACGCAACTGAAGCGACTTAGCAGCAGCAGCATAGAGAGCAAGAGAGAACAGAGAAGGCACTGCAAAAATTAAAGAATTGAAGGATTAGCTTGACCACTCATGCAAGAATGAATGATGAGAGAGAGGATGATCTGCTTGCCTTTTATTATTTGTCCATTTCCATCTCCCCAGAGAGGCCCAGTTTAGGATTCATAATCTATTCTGGCAGGGAGTTTGGTCACAGACTACACATTCCAGATAAACCATTTTTATTTAACTGGTTGTTGCTGTTGTTGTTGCTCAGCCACTCAGTCGTGTCCGACTCTTTGCTACCCCATGGACTGAAGAATGACAGGCTTCCTTGTCCTTCACTGTCGCCCCGAGTTTGCTCAAATTCATGTCCATCGAGTCAGTGATGCCATCTAACCATCTCATCTTCTGTCATCCCCTTCTCCACCAGCCTCCAATATTTCCCAGCATCAGGGTCTTTTCCAATGAATCAGTTCTTCGTATCAGGTGGCCAAAGTATTGGAGCTTCAGCTTTAGCATCAGTCCTTTCAGTGAATATTCAGGGTTGATTTCCTTTAGGATTGAGTGGTTTGATCTCCTTGCAGTCCAAGGGACTCTCAAGAGTCTTCTCCAATACTACAGTTCAATAGCATCAATTTTTCAGTGTTCAACCTTCTTTGTGCTCCAACTCTAACATCCATACATAACTACTGAAAAAAACCATAGCTTTGACTAGATGGACCTTTGTCTCACAGTAATGTCTCTGTTTTTTAATATACTGTCTAGGTTTGTCATAGCTTTTCTTCCAAGGAGCAAGCATCTTTTAAATTCATGACTGCAGTCACTGTCCACAGTGATTTTGGAGCCCAAGAAAATAAAGTCTGTCACAGTTTCCATTTTTTCCCCATCTGTTTGCCATGAAGCGGTGGGACAGGATGCCAGGATCTTAGTTTGTGGAATGCTGAGTTTCAAGGCAGCTTTTTTACTCTCCTCTTTCACTTGCGTCAAGAGTTCCTCTTCACTTTCTGCCATTTAGGGTGATGTCATCTGCATATCTGAGGTTGTTGATATTGTCATATTAATTCCACGAGATTAAAAAGTTAGAAAGAAAGAGAAGTATTTCTTGTATTCTGTTTTATATACCCTGATAAAAGTTAAATATTCAAATATGTGTTGGATAATCAATAAAGTCTTAGGATATACTAGGATAGAGACTTCTGAGACATATTATTTCTTTTTTATTTTCTACTTGATTTTAAAATTTACATGGAAGAATAAGTGTGTGAAAATTCCAAGAAAATTATGAAATAGAAGGCTGATGTGAATGAGTAAAGATATTAAATATAATAAAGATAAATCCTTGTCTGGTCTCTTGCTGTGTAGACATCTTGTGTCCTTAGGCACACAAAGCATCTTCCACACCACACCTGGACCTTCTGCTGCTCAGAGAACCTCACCGTTGCCTTCATCAGCTCCCATTGCCATTCCCCTTCCTCCCAGCTACAATAAAACCTGTTCCACCTTCTTCAAAAATTACATTTGCCCTCTTGCTGAAAATAAGCCCCTAAACACAAGTCTATATCAATGAAATCATAAAATATAAACTACATAATCTCTTATCATAAAACACAGAAATTCATGTTTTATTACCTCCACCTTTGACTTCCCAGTGCATGGCTAAGTGTTCCTCTGAAGTTTGCATTTATACAGATATCTTAAAGGAAGAACTGAGGAGAGACATTTTTCTAGTAACAGTGAAAGAATATATGACTCGGAGCATTTCATTCACAGTTCTCTAGTTCTACCATCAAAGAACTATGAACATTTACGTCTAAATTTGCAAAGGAACTTGAAATCTGCCACAAATCCATAAGAATCTCTGATTTGTGAAGTGATAACCCTTTAGGAATCATCACTATATATGTAAATGATATCCTCCTATAGTAAGAGTAGCCTCCACTCCTACTAGCCTAGTGCTAAATAATGTCTCACATTGTTTGTATAGAAACAACTCCACCCAGGAAAGTATATCCTCATTTTTGTCCCTCCTCCTCATAGCCTCCCTGTGCAAAGAGAATGTGTATGTGGCAGTTAGCAAATGTTTCACTCTTTAAAAAGTGAATTATGAAAAAAAAATCAGGATTTATTTTAATTGGGAGAATAAATAAAGCTATTTTAGCGTCAGGTAAGTCCACTGGAGAAGAAAGAATAGCAGAGACTTATAAGAGGGAAGTGAATGAAGCTCATCAGTCACAGCCACAGTGCACTCAGTGAGGATGGGTAGGCGTGTCAGTCCTCTCTAGCCCACCTATCTCCAATTGTCTTGCTGCTCAAACATCAGCTTTCTTGGAACTTTCCATTTTCTCAGCCAGTGGACAAAGAACTGACCATACCTGAGCAGATGACGCCTGCATCTTCTTCATGATTGCAGTTGTGTTGCCGCCATCCCCAGGAAGGGCACCTCCACACTTGGGACTCCTCTCCTCTGCAGTTCACTTCATCCAGCCAGATGGGCCCTGATCCCGTCCCGAAGTAGGAAGAGACAGTGGCATTGAGGGCTTCTCCACAGCCCAGCTGCCTGCACACCACGCGGGCATCGTCCAGGTCCCAGCGGTCATCACAGATGGTGCCCCAGGAGCCCTGCTCAAGGATCTCCACTCTTCCAGAGCAGTGATCACCTCTGTCCACCAGGCGGATCTGTCTGCTGTCTGAGCAGAGAGAAATGGGACGATGGGTGATGACACTAGGGGTTGAGAAGACTCTTCTGTCCTGTAGGACCCCCACCTAAGCAGGGGGTGCTCTCCTCTGAGGCTGCCGACCCTGCTGGTTCAGACACGGAGTCATTGCACTGGGGCAGCAGCTGGGTCTGGTTTTTTATACCAGTGGCAAGAGAATAATAAGGTTGAAAAATA
>NW_024074601.1:0-3028 GCF_014754425.2 Oryx dammah
ACTGTGAATCTCTCTGACAAACACAATTAACTTTTATATTTTCACATTTCTTTTTTCTCGACTTCATCTCCTAAAACTTCCACACAAAGATAATGATGCTGCAGATCTTGTGTTGCCTTGGGGATGATAGTATCAGGCCCATGAGCTAGTGGCATTGATTTCCCCTTAGGGCTCCAGGAATAAGCCAATGCATCTAGGGTTTATGTTCTTTGTCAGAGATCCTAGAGACCAGGTATTGGCAAGTCCCAAATGAACACAGAATCCATAGGCATGCAGAACCAATGGCAAACTAAGAAGTTCTTACAACTTACCCACTTGCACATGGTCTGCAGTTCATGCAGACCATGAGGTAGATCAAAAAGTATGAGGCACAGTGGTAGTCTTTGTACCTACAGTTAAAATAATAAATGCAGCTTGGTGCTCGGTTGAAGAGGGGCTGGTGTGTATCTAGAAGCACAGGTGCCCAAGAAGAAGTCTTACAGGGGCTGTTGGTGTCAAATTCCAGCAGTGAACATCTGAAGAAAGTAAATATGTTTTTAATCATGCTGCTAGAACTATGCGAAATATGGCTGCTGATGCAGAATTTCAAGGATGGCTGCAACATGTTCCATCTCTAGGTCCTAATACCTATTCCATCTTGTATCCTACCACTTCAAGAAATGTTTGGGGAGGAGAGTATACCACTAGTTTGCTGCCCTGAAGCTGAAGCTGTTGTTATGTCCTGAAGTAGGGACTAGGCCAAGCAACAGTCTCTTCAATTGGTACTGCTAATTTCAGGCAAGTTGAAGATACAGCATTCAGAGATGAAAGGGGAGAGGGCCCTGAAAAGTCTGTTTATTATTATCGCTACTCCACAGAAGAGATACCATAACCTATCACTCCTCCAGAGACAACCACTAGGTCGCTGCGGTGAACCAGGCTGAATCTTGCACTTGTTCAAGCCTGAGCCCACAGCTCGCTTGTTCAACACTCCTCAGTGCACGTCTGTTGTCCAAGCTTCAAAAAATACTCCTGGGCCCACATCTAGGTCCATTCTCTGAATCAGGATGGGTCCTGCCCTTGTTCAAGACACCTACAACACTCCTTAGGGCACCTCTGTGTCCCTGAATGCAACCAAGCTGGATCCTGCGCTTGTTAATGCTCCTGAAAATGCCTCCAGAGCTTGGTCCCTTCGCTGACCCAGGCTGGTCCTGCACTTGTCCAGACCCCGAGGGACATTCATGAGCCCGCCTACAGGCCCTGCACTGAACCTGGGTGGGCCCTGTACTTGCACAAGCCCTCGACAAATATTCCGGAGCCCATATTTCAGTCCCTTTACTGATCCCAACTGGGTCCTGGCCTTCTTCAAGCCCCAGACAGTCACTCCTGGGCCTACATCATGATCCCTGAACTGAATTCCGCTGGGTCACACACCAGTTCCATGCCCCGACCAACACTCTTGAGCCCATATCTCACTCCCAGAACTCATGCAGGCTAGACCCTGCCTTTATTCGAGTACCGACAGACACTCCTGAGCCCACAATGTCATCTCTGCACTGACTTAGGTTAGGTCCTGCACTTGTTCAAGGTGCCGGCCAACGCTGCTGCGCCTCTCTCTGACTCTCCGGCTAGTCCTGGCCATATTCAAGCCACCAACCTACAATGCTGAGCCCACAGCTCACTCCCTGCCTCTGAACTAGGGTGTGTCCTGCCCTTGGTCAGTCCCCCCAGGAAACACTCCCAATACAGCATCACACTCACTGCACTGTACAAGGCTCAAAGTGCCTTTGGGCAAGACCACAACAAACACTGCCGAGCCTATATTTCCATTTCTACGTGGACTTTGCTTGGTTCTGCCCTTGTTCAAGACCACGACAAATACCCCAGAGCCTGCATCTCAGTCCCTGTACCGAAGCAGGCTACATCTGCCCATATTGAAGCCTCAAAGGATTCTCCTGAATCAACATCTAAGGACCTGCACCGAACCAGGCTGGGTCAGGCCTTATGCAAGACCCTTGCAAACACTCCTGAGCCTCCTTCCCAGTGTCTGCACTGAACCAGGCTGGGTCCTGCAGTCCTTCCAACCAGACAAATAAGCTGAGCCTCCTTTCTGTGCTTAAGATGACCAGGCTGGGTCCTGGTCTTCTTCAAGGCCACGACAAATACTTCAGAAACCACATCTCGGTCCCTGCACTGAACCAAGCTAGTTCCTTTAATGGGCAGGCACTGACAAAAAACCCTGAGCCTAAATGTCGGGTCCTGCATGGCACGAGGCTAAGTGCTGCCCATCTTCATGACCCCTAACAGGCCTGAGCCGACATCTTGAGCCTGGTGCTGAAGCATTTTGGGAGCTGCCTCTGTTGCACCACAGCAAGTGCTCCTGAGCCTATATCCTGGGCCCTACACTGAACCGGTTGTGGCCCTACCTTTGTTCAAGCCCCCGACAAACACTCCTGAGCTCAGCTCTCAGTTCCTGCCCTGAACCATGCTGGGTCCTGCCTTTGTTTATGCCCCTGAGAAACACTCCTGCGTCCACATCACAGTCCTGCCATGAACCAGGCTGTGTCCTGCACTTATTCAAGGCCCCGACCAACATAGCTGAGCCTGTATCTGACTCTCATGTTAGTTCGCATCCTTATTTGAGCCACCGGCAAGCAATCCTCAGCCGACAAGTAACTCTATGCCTCGGAACTATGGTGGGTCCAGCTATTCTTCAGTCACCCAGGAAACACAGGCGATCCCACATCTCACTGGATGCACTCAAGAAGGCGGGGTTATGTGTTTGATCAAGACCCCAACAAACACTCCTGAGCCCTAGGACACTAGGTCCCTGCAGTAAACCAGGCCAAATCTTGCATTGGTTCAAGCCTCCAGCAAAGAATCCTCAGCACTCATCTGTTGTCTAAGCTTCCAAAAAATATTCCTAGGCCCACCTCTAGGTCCGTTCGCTGAATTAGGCTGGGTCGTGCCCTTGTGCAAGACACCTACAACACTCCTTAGTGCACCTCTGTGTCCCTGAACTCAACCACGCGGGATCCTGCGCTTGTTC
>NW_024074602.1:0-3028 GCF_014754425.2 Oryx dammah
TTTTGGAATTTGGTTTTCAGTCCATCCATTTGGACTTCTAGGCCATACATACCATTTGTTTTTATGGAAACAAAACCTCAGCAGTAGAAAGAGAAAAAAAAAAAGATTGAAGTCTCGGCCTGATCCACTCACCCTCTGCTTTTAGAATATTCAAGTCAAAAACTTTCTTCCTCTTTTCTTGCCTTCAACCTGGGTGCTCCTCACTTCTCTGACCTAGAGCAGCCAATCCCATTAATTCAGCAAATCTCCACTAATTTTTGTATTGCACATTCCCCAGGCAGCCCTTTCACAAATGACTCACTTTTGAGTATCGATCTGTGTGTGATGTGCTGCTTTACAGACACAGCGTCTCCACTGTTATTCAGGATGAATCAAACCCCTCACTTTTTGTCTTCACCAGAGGGCACTGTCCACTGCACGACACCAGCTCCCCACACCAGACATGCCCCAGTCACACATGGCCAACTTTTTCCACCCAATCTGGCTAGTTAATCATGGATATTCATATTTTCAAATTCCACTGTCTCTACAACACAGAAAGATAGGCCACCTCTCTAGCAAATACAAGGATAAATTCTGAATATGGGAGAAGAAAGTGTATCAGATAAGGAGGATAGAAGGGCAAACTGTGTAGGAAATTGTCAAAACAATTAAAACGGTGCCTATGTTGATTGTTATAGACAATTAACATATCAAACCTAGAGGAGGGGTGGCATAATACTGGAGAGCATAAACTTACAGTGAGCCAGCTTGGAGTTCAAATACTGATTGCTCTTCACATCCTTGAAAGTGAAAATGAAAGTAGCTCAGTCATGTCTGACTCTTTGCAACCCCATGGGCTGACTGTACAGTCCATGGAATTCTCCAGGCCAGAATACTGGAGTGGGTAGACTTTCCCTTCTCCAGAGGATCTTCCCAATCCAGAGATTGAACCCAGGTATCCCACATTGCAGGTGGATTCTTTACCAACTGAGCTGTCAGGGGAGCCTTAATGTCCTTAGTGAACTTCAGCAAACCACTTCAATGCTGTAAGCCTTAGTCTCTTAAAATGCGTCGTAATTCCTTAGGATTTAGTAGGTTACTTAATATAAACTTGATACATAATACTTACTCACAAATATTGGTCATTATTATTAACTTTAATTACCAATTAATCCAATTTTCAATGCATAAACAAGTATTCCTTCCATTAAAAACTTGCAAAATCCTGAAATTAGCCAGACAATTTGGCAGTGAGAGATGTGATACTTTATGAACATAAATTAATTGATTTTGAGAACATCAAGAAATAGAAGATAAAGCAAGGTGACACGGGGACTGATGAGGATCAAGAGCTTCTCCTGCATGCTGACAATACGCTTGTCTCTCTTCTACGTGTTTTCATGTGTTATTTCACTAAATCTTCGTGAGAATGTGAACATTTGAGTCCAATGTTATACATGAAGTATTTTAAGTTTAAAGATGTTTGATAATTTAGAATAAGAGCAGTTAATTGTAAATGAAGCAACATATTAATTTAACAATGTTAAATAAATTAATATATAGGACTTTAAGGGCTTCCCAGGTTTTGCTAGTGGTAAAGAATCTGCCTGTCAGTGCAGGAGATGTAAGATACATGGATTTAATCCCTGGGAAGATCTCCCAGAGAAGGGAGTAGCACCTCACTCCAGTATTCTTGCCTGGAAAATTCCATGGGTAGAGGAGCCTGGCCGGCTGTATTCCATGGGGGCCTCAATGAGTTGGACATGACTGAACGACTGAGCACACACACACACACATAAGGCTTTAAAATGCCTTAAAGTTCCAGTGCAATATGTCCATTTAAAATGTATTAGAGAATGCACTGCCTCTGAAAATTAGTTTAAAAACTTTAATGATATAAGTATATTCATTGTAGGGATTTTTGCGGTAACCAAGAATTTATAAATAACCAATGTCTCAAAATGTTTGAAACTTCCGATGTAATATGTAATTCACAAAGTATGGATGAATATGCTGGCTCTAAAAAATTTCTTTAAAGAACATTTGCTGATGTAAGATCTATCATTATAGAGTATTTTGTAGTAGCAAGAAAGAGAGGCAATTTTGATGTCCATTATTAGGTAACTGAGTATGATTGCAAAACACATACTTACATGTTTCTCAAAGATATCTTTGAATAAATATGTGAGAGAAGAAATTTTAAAACATGAATAGTTAACAACGGATGCCCTTCTGTACAAATGTGGTTTAGGACAGGGGATTAATGAAAGGAAAAATGATTTACAAAAGAGGGGAGACTTGCACAGACTGATGACGGCATGCCGTGAGCTAAGGAGGGTGAACTTCTCATTCTGTCTCCAGACAAGGAAAGAAACACTGTTGAACTGGGTTCAACATTCCTCTCAGATATTCCCTGCTGATTATTTTGGCAAATGCTTATTTCTATTGAAGACATGCAAAGATAAAGTTTAATTTTATAACAACTGAATTTGCTTTGATAAAGAATGAGGGTCCTATGACTTCAGTATCTAAAATACTCCCCACCCCCAATGATCTCTTACACTATTAATACCCTATTTTTAAACAAATGTATCATTATTTGATATTATATTACATACACTGTTTGTAATAATCTGACCTATCAGCCAAGCTACATGAATTACATAAAGGCAAGAATTTCTGTTCTATTGCTGTATTCCCAGCAATAGGAACTTCCTAGATTTCCCAGACTAGGAACTAAGGCAATTGAATTTGAGGTTTCTAAAGGAAAACTCTTCTTCTGTTCCTCCTGGTTTCAACATAAGATGCTTATGATAACATGGATTTGGGAACGGAGGACCACATCAAATACCACGAGGTAACAAGCTTTCCCAGCACAGCTGCCAATAGCGACCAAATAGAGGAAACAAAGACTTGCTGGGTTCTTGTGATTTGGGCTGTGGAACTGGAGCATGATAAATAACAAACCTTCTTGTATCTAACTAGACCCAAGTCAATGGAAAGACTCAACCAAACCAGCAGTGTTTCTGAGTTCATCCTCTTGGGA
>NW_024074603.1:0-3027 GCF_014754425.2 Oryx dammah
GCTGACCATCCCCAAGATGACCATGTTGCTACAAGTCCTCTCTTTGATAAGGAAGATTAATATCACCTTCTTTAGATAACACTTTCCAAAGCACTTATCCTTGCAATCCTAATACATGCACTTTGATGATGTCTAAATTGGTCTTTAATATAAAACTATATTCCTGTGTATGGTGAAGGGCTAGGCTTCCTCTAATACAGTTCCAATTATCTCACTTCTAACGAGTGAGTTCGCTTGGCTAAGAGGAAGAGAGAGGGCTGCGCTGGTGAGCTCTAAAGATTTCTGACCCCTTTTTACATTCCTCCAGGCTCTAGTCTGACAAATTCTCAAATTTACTGTAGGATAAGGCACTAGGAGAAGAAAATAAATGAGAACCACTGGTGTAAGACACATGGATTGGTGTTCGGCCGACTACCAGAAAAAAAAAAAAAAAAACTAAGACTAACAAGATTAAAATAACTTCAACACTTCATGTGAAAGAGGCACAGATGAGCACTCATTAAGGCAGCACAAAAAAGAACACAGCAGTTTTTGGTACAAGCAGCCTGGTCTTGGGAGCCTTGATCTTGCATAGGAGGAAAGAAATAAAACAGGTGGGAGTAAGTCATGCCTGTCCCATCAGTGTGGGGAACAGACTTCTACTTTTGAAAACTGGAGTCTCTCTTCCCTGACTCCAAGGCCCATAGCAAACACACTCAGCAGCATGCATCAATCCATCAATCCATCAGTCACTCTGGACCAGGTTCTGTGTGTGGTCTAACAGATTGTAAGATGATTAAACCATCACTGTTGCTCTCAAGTGCCTGGAAGTCTGGCTCAAAAGACTGATAGAGAACAAGAAAGATTAAGGCAATATAACCTGGTAGATGAAACAAGGATAATCGAAACCTAGATTTTGTACTTCAGGTCTAAGCAGGGTCAGGGCAGAAAAGATGGCTCAGTTTAATACAGTTGTTAAGAGCTAGGGTGGAGATTCAAAGTGCCATTGGCATTAGCAAGCAGAGTCGGGGATGCCTTCTCAAAGCTAAAATTTCACAAGGATTTCACCAGGCTGAAAGATCAGGCAGGGAATTCCAGGCTAATGGAAAAACATGCCAGAAAGCTTACTGGTGGGAAAGCCCAAGGAATATCTTCAGTTCAGTCACTCAGTGGTGTCTGACACTCTGCAACCCCATGGACTGTAGCATGCCAGGCCTCCCTGTCCATCAGCAACTCCCAGTGTTTGCTCAAACTCATGTCCATTGAGTCGGTGATACCATCCAACCATCTCATCCTCTGACAGCCCCTCCTCCTGCCTTCAATCTTGCTCAGCATCAGGGTCTTTTCAAATGAGTCAGTCTTTTGCATCAGGTGGCCAAAGTATTGGAGATTCAGCTTCAGCATCAGTCCATCTAATGAGTATTCAGGGCTGATATCCTTTACGATGGACTGGTTGGATCTCCTTGCAGTCCAAGGGATTCTCAAGAGTCTTCTCCAACACCACAGTTCAAAAGCATCAATTCTTCAGTGCTCAGCTTTCTTTATAGTCCAACTCGCACATCCATATGTGACTACTGGAAAAACCATAGCTTTGTCTAGCTGGACCTTTGTTGGCAAAGTAGTGTCTCTGCTTTTTAATATGCTGTCTAGATTTGTCATAACTTTTATTCCAAGGACCAAGCGTTTTTTAATTTCATGGCTGCAGTCACCATCTGCAGTGATTCTGGAACCCCTAAAAGTAAAGTCTGTCACTGTTTCCATTGCTTCTTTTAGCAAAGCAAATATACTTGTGGACTTTGAAATCCCTAAGTCATGTGGAGTCAAAGAAAGGCTTTTAACCATGGAAATTACACAAAACAGATTACAGTGGAATCCTCCAGAAACTGTGCAGAGGAGTTGGAGAAGTGAGCCCAGAGGCAGGAGAACTATTAGAAGACCCAAGACCAGGTCATGGATGAGGCCTCGATTAAGGCAGTGTCTTTAGGGACAGAGAAGAGATAATGGATTTGGTAGATATTTTGGACAAATAGCTAAATCAAGATGTACCACATTCCTGAGTAAATATTTGAACATGATGCTGTGCTACCATTGAGGGCCCAACAATGAAAGGAAAGGACAGGTACTAGTATCTCCCAGCACAGACATAGGAGAACTACCGTGAAGAAGAGTCACTTTATTCAGGCATTTGTGCTCTGCAAAGATGCCAGGACAAAACTAAATACTTTATTTCACTATGTATTTACGAAGCACTTCACTCATCCCAAATTTTGGGATGTATTACACTCCCTACACACAGAATCTCATTTGCTATCTTAAAAAAGTTTTTAAAAAGAAGTTTTATTATTTTACATATTTTTAGACAATAAAGCCAAGTTTTATTTTTTAAGTACCTTGACCAAAGTCACATTTTAAATAAACTGTTGGCTTACACATATAGGGGAACAAAGCAAGAAAATATTTCAACAATATTACATTGAATTTAAAAAAGTCTGTATCCTAGAAGTTTATGTAGCCAAGTCTCTGACCATTAAATAAATCCCCAGAGTAGACGGTTTCTTTCAAACATTGCTGGTGGAAAAGAAAATTGGTGTGCTCCATCTGGAAGGGAATTTGGAGATACTTAACAAAATTTCATATGCACCAATGTTTTCACTCAGCAATTTCACTTCTAGTAATTTATCCAACAGCTACACCTTCAAAAATATGAAAATAAATATGAACGTTTTTTGTTGTAGCATTGCTTTCATATGCAAAATACTGGAAACAACCTAAATGTCCATAAATTGAAGAGTTATTGACTAAACTATAGTCCATCCATACACTGGATGCTAGGTAGCTGTTAAAGAAGAGAGGTGTGTGTATGTGGGGGGCGCACTTTGCCCGAATTGGTATGGAATGACTTTAATGATCTGATTTTTAAGTGAAAAAGAGCTGTCTAAACTGTCTTCTGTAGAGTATGTTATAGTGAAAATCATGTTAGGTCATTTAGCCAGATGCCCCTCTTCGCCTAATGTTTTCTTAACCGCTGCCGCATTCTTGGCTACAAAT
>NW_024074604.1:0-3027 GCF_014754425.2 Oryx dammah
TTTTGGAATTTGGTTTTCAGTCCATCCATTTGGACTTCTAGGCCATACATACCATTTGTTTTTATGGAAACAAAACCTCAGCAGTAGAAAGAGAAAAAAAAAAGATTGAAGTCTCGGCCTGATCCACTCACCCTCTGCTTTTAGAATATTCAAGTCAAAAACTTTCTTCCTCTTTTCTTGCCTTCAACCTGGGTGCTCCTCACTTCTCTGACCTAGAGCAGCCAATCCCATTAATTCAGCAAATCTCCACTAATTTTTGTATTGCACATTCCCCAGGCAGCCCTTTCACAAATGACTCACTTTTGAGTATCGATCTGTGTGTGATGTGCTGCTTTACAGACACAGCGTCTCCCCTGTTATTCAGGATGAATCAAACCCCTCACTTTTTGTCTTCACCAGAGGGCACTGTCCACTGCACGACACCAGCTCCCCACACCAGACATGCCCCAGTCACACATGGCCAATTTTTTCCACCCAATCTGGCTAGTTAATCATGGATATTCATATTTTCAAATTCCACTGTCTCTACAACACAGAAAGATAGGCCACCTCTCTAGCAAATACAAGGATAAATTCTGAATATGGGAGAAGAAAGTGTGTCAGATAAGGAGGATAGAAGGGCAAACTGTGTAGGAAATTGTCAAAACAATTAAAACGGTGCCTATGTTGATTGTTATAGACAATTAACATATCAAACCTAGAGGAGGGGTGGCATAATACTGGAGAGCATAAACTTACAGTGAGCCAGCTTGGAGTTCAAATACTGATTGCTCTTCACATCCTTGAAAGTGAAAATGAAAGTAGCTCAGTCATGTCTGACTCTTTGCAACCCCATGGGCTGACTGTACAGTCCATGGAATTCTCCAGGCCAGAATACTGGAGTGGGTAGACTTTCCCTTCTCCAGAGGATCTTCCCAATCCAGAGATTGAACCCAGGTATCCCACATTGCAGGTGGATTCTTTACCAACTGAGCTGTCAGGGGAGCCTTAATGTCCTTAGTGAACTTCAGCAAACCACTTCAATGCTGTAAGCCTTAGTCTCTTAAAATGCGTCGTAATTCCTTAGGATTTAGTAGGTTACTTAATATAAACTTGATACATAATACTTACTCACAAATATTGGTCATTATTATTAACTTTAATTACCAATTAATCCAATTTTCAATGCATAAACAAGTATTCCTTCCATTAAAAACTTGCAAAATCCTGAAATTAGCCAGACAATTTGGCAGTGAGAGATGTGATACTTTATGTACATAAATTAATTGATTTTGAGAACATCAAGAAATAGAAGATAAAGCAAGGTGACACGGGGACTGATGAGGATCAAGAGCTTCTCCTGCATGCTGACAATACGCTTGTCTCTCTTCTACGTGTTTTCATGTGTTATTTAACTAAATCTTCGTGAGAATGTGAACATTTGAGTCCAATGTTATACATGAAGTATTTTAAGTTTAAAGATGTTTGATAATTTAGAATAAGAGCAGTTAATTGTAAATGAAGCAACATATTAATTTAACAATGTTAAATAAATTAATATATAGGACTTTAAGGGCTTCCCAGGTTTTGCTAGTGGTAAAGAATCTGCCTGTCAGTGCAGGAGATGTAAGATACATGGATTTAATCCCTGGGAAGATCTCCCAGAGAAGGGAGTAGCACCTCACTCCAGTATTCTTGCCTGGAAAATTCCATGGGTAGAGGAGCCTGGCCGGCTGTATTCCATGGGGGCCTCAATGAGTTGGACATGACTGAACGACTGAGCACACACACACACACATAAGGCTTTAAAATGCCTTAAAGTTCCAGTGCAATATGTCCATTTAAAATGTATTAGAGAATGCACTGCCTCTGAAAATTAGTTTAAAAACTTTAATGATATAAGTATATTCATTGTAGGGATTTTTGCGGTAACCAAGAATTTATAAATAACCAATGTCTCAAAATGTTTGAAACTTCCGATGTAATATGTAATTCACAAAGTATGGATGAATATGCTGGCTCTAAAAAATTTCTTTAAAGAACATTTGCTGATGTAAGATCTATCATTATAGAGTATTTTGTAGTAGCAAGAAAGAGAGGCAATTTTGATGTCCATTATTAGGTAACTGAGTATGATTGCAAAACACATACTTACATGTTTCTCAAAGATATCTTTGAATAAATATGTGAGAGAAGAAATTTTAAAACATGAATAGTTAACAACGGATGCCCTTCTGTACAAATGTGGTTTAGGACAGGGGATTAATGAAAGGAAAAATGATTTACAAAAGAGGGGAGACTTGCACAGACTGATGACGGCATGCCGTGAGCTAAGGAGGGTGAACTTCTCATTCTGTCTCCAGACAAGGAAAGAAACACTGTTGAACTGGGTTCAACATTCCTCTCAGATATTCCCTGCTGATTATTTTGGCAAATGCTTATTTCTATTGAAGACATGCAAAGATAAAGTTTAATTTTATAACAACTGAATTTGCTTTGATAAAGAATGAGGGTCCTATGACTTCAGTATCTAAAATACTCCCCACCCCCAATGATCTCTTACACTATTAATACCCTATTTTTAAACAAATGTATCATTATTTGATATTATATTACATACACTGTTTGTAATAATCTGACCTATCAGCCAAGCTACATGAATTACATAAAGGCAAGAATTTCTGTTCTATTGCTGTATTCCCAGCAATAGGAACTTCCTAGATTTCCCAGACTAGGAACTAAGGCAATTGAATTTGAGGTTTCTAAAGGAAAACTCTTCTTCTGTTCCTCCTGGTTTCAACATAAGATGCTTATGATAACATGGATTTGGGAACGGAGGACCACATCAAATACCACGAGGTAACAAGCTTTCCCAGCACAGCTGCCAATAGCGACCAAATAGAGGAAACAAAGACTTGCTGGGTTCTTGTGATTTGGGCTGTGGAACTGGAGCATGATAAATAACAAACCTTCTTGTATCTAACTAGACCCAAGTCAATGGAAAGACTCAACCAAACCAGCAGTGTTTCTGAGTTCATCCTCTTGGGA
>NW_024074605.1:0-3026 GCF_014754425.2 Oryx dammah
CATAATGAGTGCAGCACTTTCACAGCATCATCTTTCAGGATTTGAAACAGCTCAACTGTTTAATGTTCTAAAAAACCTGCTTTTGTTTTTTATTTATTTCTCCAGTTATTTTCCATGTAGCGTCTCTTGCTTTCATTGTTTTTTATTTATTTTGAATTTAGTTTTCTCTCCTTTCTGGGTAAAGCAGGAGATTAGTTCTTCTGTGTGCTCGTTCATTTTGATACGAACGTTCAAAGTTAGTAACTCCTCGTTGAGCGGTGCTTTAGCCACACTGTGCACATTTGTCTTACATCCTGTGGTCTGCCTTCTCTTTAAGATGCTTCATTTCACTTGTGGACCCTTGTTTCATTGGTGGGCTGTCTGGAAGCTTGTGGCTTAGCTCCCATGTCTGGTGGGGTGGCTCTGGGCATTTTTCGGGGTGTTGGTTTCTCATTCTGGCGTGGTCAGAGCGCTGTGTGACTGCCGTCCTCCTAGGCTCACTGAGGCTTGTTCTGGGTCCACAGTGTGGTCTGGCCGGGTGTTCCCCGTGCTCTCTGCTGTCGGCCCGGCGCGCCGCATGTGTCGGTTCAGGTTGCTGTGTGCGGGGTGGGTCTTTGGGGCCTCACGCCCCATCAGGCAGTTGCCAGAGGAGCACCCGGAGTCTCCAGGCATGGCTGTGTCTGCTCCGCCTGTTGGTCGTGCCCGTCCGTGCTTCATGTGTTTTTTGTGTGTTGGTACGTTTGTGCGCTGTTAGGACTTTTCTGTCCTTTTGTGTTCGCAAAGTGTCCCTTTATCACAGGTGACGGTCCTTGCCTCTAGCCTTCTCGTGACCAGCACGTCTCTTCCCTTCTTCTTTTTTCTGTTTTTAATTTGCTTGTTTTCGGTTGCGCTGAGTCTTCACTGCCGCGCGCGGGCTTGCCCAGATTCCGGCGAGCCACGGCTGCTCTCGTTGCAGAGCACGGGCTTTAGGGCTTCTGGGCTTCAGTAGCTGTGATTCGCGGGCCCAGATGCCCCTCGGCACATGGAGTCCTCCTGGACCCAAGGGTTGAGCCTGTGTCCTCTGCGCTGGCAAGTGGATTCTTCACCACTGGACCTCCAGGGATCCCCCTTCCTGTTATGTTTAATCTCTCCTTGTCTTTCTGTTTAAAGTGGGTTTCTGACACCTCTCTTCTAGGCAATTGCAGTTTTAGGTGAACTGTATTTAACCCAATGCTGGAGATGGCTGGGTTTGCATTTCATTTGCTGCAACATGCTGTTTTTATTGACGTATGTGAAGAAAACCTGGTTTTCCGGGGATGCATAGTTGAAGAGAACAGTGTGTTCACAAACTTTCCAGATAATCATACACCTCATTTTTTCATTCTACCCCAAAACTTGACTAGTTTCTTGAAGGTTAACCAAAATGTGGGATTCAAAACCGTTATTAATGAGCGTTTTTTTTTAAAGTAGAGATATAATTCACGTGCTGTAAAATTCTCCGTTTTAAAGTGTACCTTTCAGTGGAGTTTTAAGGTGTTCACCAGGCTGTGCGGCTGTCACCACCAATTCCAGACGTTTCATCACGCCAGTCGCGTTGGCAGTCACACCCTGTCGCCCTGTCCCCAGCCCCCGCCAGCCCCTCCTCTGCTTTGTGTCTGTGTGGATTTGCCTGTTGCGAACGTTTCATTTAAATGAAACCTACAGCGTGTGGCCCCTTGTGTCTGACTCCCTCCATTTGCCACGGCACTTGCACCGCGCATGCTGGCTGTGGGACTTAGAGTACCCGCTCCTTTTTGTAGTCGTGTACGCCGCGCTGTTCAGCCGTTCCAAGTTTTGTTGAGCCATTCCTCAGCCGACGGACATTTGCGTTTCCACCTTCTGGCTGTTGTGAATTCTGCTGTAAATGCTCTTGCATGAGCGTGTGTGCAGCTGTGTCTTCGTCTTTCTTCGGCTTGTGTCTCGGGGTGGAATTGCCGGGTTGCACGGGCCCTGTGAAGAGCTGGCAGGCTGGCCACAGCAGCCGCACTGCTTTCCTTTCCCCGAGCACCTGAGGTTTCTAGCTTCCCGTGTCCTTGCTGATAACGCGCTTTCTGCTGCTTTGTTTCCAGCCCTTCTGGAGGGTATGAAGTGGTGTCTCATTGTAGCTGAAATTCACATTTCCCTGATGATGGGCTCCCTTGATAGCTCAGTTGGTAAAGAGTCTGCCTTCAGTGTAGGAGACTCAGGTTCAGTCCTGGGTTGGGAAGATCCCTGCAGAAGGGAATGACTACCCACTCCAGTATTCTGGCCTGGAGACTTCCATGGGCTGCATAGTCCATGGGGTGAGAAAGAGCCACGCACAACTGAGTGACTCTCCCTCTCCCTGACGGTTGTGACGCGGAACCTCTTTCCATGGGCTTATCAGCCATTTGTAGACCTTTTCTGGAGAAATGTCTGCACAGACCTCACTTTAAAAGCTGACTGTCCTGTTCCTGTTGCAAGGTTTCTTTTACATGATCTAGGTACTAGCCCAGTGAACTGTTTTTTTTTTCTGAAAACCCTTGTAGTAGATGATGTTTCAGAGGTCTCACTGCTCTTTTCTTTTCTGTTTATGTTTAGTTGAAAGATAATTGCTTCACACTATTGTTTTGCTTTCTGCCATGCCATCAGTTCCAAAGAATAGCAAGAAGAGATAAGAAAGCCTTCTTCAGTGATCAATGCAAAGAAATAGAGGAAAAGAACAGAATGGGAAAGACTAGAGATCTCTTCAAGAAAATTAGAGATACCAAGGGAACATTTCATGCAAAGATGGGCTCAATAAAGGACAGAAATGGTCTGGACCTAACAGAAGCAGAAGATATTAAGAAGAGGTGGCAAGAATACACAGAAGAACTGTACAAAAAAGATCTTCACGACCCAGATAATCATGATGATGTGATCACTAATCTAGAGCCAGACATCTTGGAATGTGAAGTCAAGTGGGCCTTAGAAAGCATCACTACGAACAAAGCTAGTGGAGGTGATGGCATTCTAGTAGAGCTATTTCAAATCCTGAAAGATGATGCTGTGAAAGTGCTGCACTCATTATG
>NW_024074607.1:0-3024 GCF_014754425.2 Oryx dammah
TGAGTAAGCACCGAAATGAGCCTCAGGAGTATTTGTTGGGGTGGAAGAATGGCAGGACCCAGCCTGGTTCAGTGTAGCGGCTGGGAGGGAGGCTTGGGAGTGTTAGCAAGGGTTTGGCATAAGGCCTGGACACAGCCTGGGTCAGTGCAGGTCCTTAGATGTCAATTCAGCAGTATTCATTGAGGCTTCATTTGGGCAGACCTTAGCCTGGTTCAGTATAGGGACTGAGATGGCTGCTCAGGGGTATTTCACAGTCTTGAACAGGGCAGGAATAAGCATGGTCCTCGAGGGTATCGAAATGTGGGCTCAGGAGCGTTTGTTGGGGTCTTGCACAAAGGCACGTCAAGCCTTGTTCAGAGCAGCAAGTGCAATGCCGGATCAGGATTGTTTCCTGGAGGGACTGACCAAGGGCCAGACACACCATAGTTCAGAGTCAGGGAGCAAATTGTGGGCTCAGGATTGTAGGTCGCTTGCTTGAATATGGCCAGGACTAAAATGGCAACCCAGTCCAGTGTTCTTGCCTGGAGAACCCCAGGGACGGGGGAGCCTGGTGGGCTGCCGTCCATGGGGTCGCACAGAGTCGGACACAACTGAAGTGACTCAGTAGCAGCAGCAGAAACCAGAATGTCAGAGAGGCTGAGCAGTCTTGGCCGGCACCTTGAACAAGGGCAGAATCCATTCTAGGTGAGTGCAGAGACGACTCAGGAATGTTTGTCGGGGCATGACTAAAGACAGGGTCCAACCTGTGTGAGTTGTGGGAGTGAGAAATGGGCTCAGGAGTGTTGGTCAGGGCATGGAACCAGTTTAGGATCAGCAGAATTCAGTTCAGGGACCATGATGTGGGCCCAGGAGCGATTGTCTGGGGCTTGAAGAAGGCCAGGACCCAGTCTGGATCAGAAGAGGGGCTGAAATGTGGGCTCCAGAATATTTATCGAGGGCTTGTGCAAGTAAAGGGCCCAGATTGGTTCAGTACAGGGACCATATGTGGCCTCACGTGTGTCTCTCAGGTCTGAACAAGCACAGGGCCAGCCTGGGTCAGCGAAGGGACCTAGACTTGGGCTCAGAAGTCATTTTTAGTGGCTTGAACAAATGGAGGATTCAGCTTGATTCTGTTCAGGGCCGCAGATATGTGCTAAGGAATGTTGTAGGTGTCATGCACAAGGGCAGGACCCAGCCTGATTCAGTGAACAGACCTAGAGGTGGGCCGAGGAGTATTTTTCAGAAGCTTGGACAACCAATGGGCAACTGGGCAGTGTTTTCCTGAGGCTTTACCCGTGCAAGATTCAGCCTGGTTCACTGCAGGGACCTAGTGTCCTAGGGCTCAGGAGTGTTTGTCGGGGTCTTGCTCAAAGGCATGACCCAGCCTTCTTGAGTGTAACGAGTGGGATGTGGGATCGCCCGTGTTTCCTGATGGACTGAACAATGGTGGCACACACCGTATTTCCAAGGCATTGAGCTACGCAGGATGTGGGCTCATGGGCATTTGCTGGGGTGCAACAGGGGAAGCTCCGAAAATGCATCAGTGCCAGACTCAAGAAGTTGGCTCAGGCCTGTTATTAGGCATCATGAACATGGGCAGTGCTTTGCCTCGTTCCATGCAGGACCCGACATTTGGGCTCAGGGTTTTCCGTCGGTGCTTTCACGTCAGAAGGAACTAGCCAGGTTCCGTTCAGTGACTGAGACGTGTGTTGAGAAGTATTTGTTGTGGCCTTGAAGAAGTGCAGGACCTAGTGAAGCTCGGTTCAGGGACCAGGAGGGAGGCTCAGGAGTGTTTGCAAGGCTCTTCCACAAGGCCTGGACTCAGCCTGGTTCAGTGTATGTCATTAGATTTCGATTCAGGGTTATCCGTTTAGGCATACAGATGGGCAGACCTTAGCCTGGTTCAGTACAAGGACAGAGATGCGGGCTCAGAGGTATTTCTCGTGGTCTTGAATAAGTGCAGGACCCAGCATTGCCACATAGGGATCAAAATATGGGCTCGGGAGTGTTTGCTGGGGTCCTGTATAAAGGCACATTGATCCTTGTTCAAAGCAGTGAGTGTGATGCCGGATCGGGAGTCTTTGCTGGGGGTACTGACCAAGGGCAGGCCACAAGGACACACCCTAGTTCAGAGTCAGGGAGACAGTTGTGGGCTCAGGATTGTAGGTCGGTGGCTTGAATATAGCCAGGACTAGCCTGAGAGTCAGAGAAAGGCTCAGCAGTGTTGGCCGGGACTTTGGACAAGTGTCTCGGTGTAGAGACAACGTTATTGGCTCAGGAATGTTTGTCATGACCTGACTAAAGGCAGGGTCCAACCTGCGTGAGTTCTGGGAGTGAGATATGGGCTCAAGTTGTTGGTCAGGCCATGGAACCATTCCGGACCCTGCAGAATTCAGTTCAGGGACCACGATGTGGGCCCAGGAGCGATTGTCTGGGGCTTGAAAAGGCCTGGACCCAGTCTGGATCAGTAGAGGGACTAAAATGTGGGCTTTGGAATATTTGTCAAGGGCTTGCTCAAGTACCGGGTCCAGATCGGTTCCGTGCAGGAACCATATGTGGCCTCACGTGTGTCTCCCTGGGGTGAACAAGTGCAGGACCAGCCTGGGTCAGTGAAGGGTCCTAGATGTGGGCTCAGGAGTCGTTTTTAGGGGCTTGAGCAAGCGCAGGATCCAGCTTGGTTCAGGGACACAGATGTGGAGTAAGGAGTGTTGTAGGTGTCATGCACAAGGTCAGGACCCAGCCTGATTCAGCGCACGGAACTAGAGGTGTTCCAAGAATCTTTTTCGGAAGCTTGCACAACAGATGTGTGCTGGGGAGTGTTTGCCAGAGGCTTTCTCCAGTGCAAGTATTAGCCTGGTTCACTGCAGGGACCTAGTCTCCTCGGGCTCAGGAGTGTTTGTTGGGGTCTTGCTCAAAGGCATGTGAAACCTTGATCCGTGCAGCAAGTGTGATGCCTGATTGGGAGTGTTTCCTATGGGGACTGACCAAGGGCAGGACACACACTAGTTTAGAGTCGTCAGGACAGTTGTCGGCTCAGGATTGTAG
>NW_024074608.1:0-3024 GCF_014754425.2 Oryx dammah
AAAGTTGTACTTTTCTAAGAATTTGTCCATTTCTTCCACGTTGTCCAATTTCTTGGCATATAGTTGCTGATAATAGTCTCTTATGATCCTTTGTATTTCTGTGTTGTCTGTTGTGATCTCTCCATTTTCATCTCTAATTTTGATTTGATTTTTCTCCCTTTGTTTCTTGATGAGTCTGGCTAATGGTTTGTCAATTATATTTATCCTCTCAAAGAACCAGCTTTTGGCTTTGTTGATTTTTGGTATGGTCTCTTTTGTTTCTTTTGCATTTATTTCTGCCCTAATTTTTAAGATTTCTTTCGTTCTACTAACCCTGGAGTTCTTCATTTCTCCCTTTTCTAGTTGCTTTAGGTGTTCAGTTCAGTTCAGTCGCTCAGTCGTGTCCGACTCTTTGTGACCCCAAGAATCGCAGCACGCCAAGCCTCCCTGTCCATCACCATCTCCCGGAGTTCACTCAGACTCACGTCCATCGAGTCAGTGATGCCATCCAGCCATATCATCTTCTGTCGTCCCCTTCTCCTCCTGCCCCCAATCCCTCCCAGCATCAGAGTATTTTCCAATGAGTCAACTCTTTGCATGAGGTGGCCAAAGTACTGGAGCTTCAGCTTTAGCATCATTCCTTCCAAAGAAATCCCAGGGCTGATCTCCTTCAGAATGGACTGGTTGGATCTCCTTGCAGTCCAAGGGACTCTAAAGAGTCTTCTCCAACACCACAGTTCAAACGCATCAATTCTTCGGAGCTCAGCCTTCTTCACAGTCCAACTCTCACATCCATACATGACCACAGGAAAAACCATAGCCTTGACTAGACGGACCTTGTCGGCAAACTAATGTCTCTGCTTTTCAATATGCTATCTAGGTTGGTCATAACTTTCCTTCCAAGGAGTAAGCGTCTTTTAATTTCATGGCTGCAGTCACCATCTGCAGTGATTTTGGAGCCCCCTCAAAATAAATTCTGACTCTGATTCCACTGTTTCTCCATCTATTTCCCATGAAGTGATGTGACCAGATGCCATGATCTTCGTTTTCTGAATGTTGAGCTTTAAGCCAACTTTTTCACTCTCCACTTTCACTTTCATAAAGAGGCTTTTTAGCTCCTCTTCACTTTCTGCCATAAGGGTGATGTCATCTGCATATCTGAGGTTATTGTTATTTCTCCCAGCAATCTTGATTCCAGCTTGTGCTTCTTCCAGTCCAGCATTTTTCATGATGTACTCTGCATAGAAGTTAAATAAGCAGGGTGACAATATACAACCTTGACGTACTCCTTTTCCTATTTGGAACCAGTCTGTTGTTCCATGTCCAGTTCTAACTATTGCTTCCTGACCTGCATACAGATTTCTCAAGAGGCAGGTCAGGTGGTCTGGTATTCCCATCTCTTTCAGAATTTTCCACAGTTTATTGTGATCCACACAGTCAAAGGCTTTGGCATAGTCAATAAAGCAGAAATAGATGTGTTTCTGGAACTCTCTTGCTTTTTCGATGATCCAGCAGATATTGACAATTTGATCTTTGGTTCCTGGGCCTTTTCTAAAACCAGCTTGAACATCAGGGAGTTCACGGTTCACGTATTGCTGAAGCCTGGCTTGGAGAATTTTGAGCATTACTTTACTAGCATGTGAGATGAGTGCAGTTGTGCAGTAGTTTCAGCATTCTTTGCCATTGCCTTTCTTTGGAATTGGAATGAAAACTGACCTTTTCCAGTTCTGTGGCCACTGCTGAGTTTTCCAAATTTGCAGAGTTAGGTTATTTACTTGACATTTTTCTTATTGAAGTAAGCCTGTATTGCTATGAACTTTCCCCTTAGCACTGCTTTTGCAGTGTCCCATAGGTTTTGGTTGTTTTGGTTTTTTTTTCTTAATTTTACTTTATTTTACTTTACAATACTGTATTGGTTTTGCCATACATCAAAATGAATCTGCCACGGGTGTACATGTGTTCCCAATCCTGAACCCCCCTGCCACTTCCCTCCCCATACTATCTCTCAGGGTCATCCCAGTGCACCAGCCTCAAACATCCTGTATCCTGCATCGAACCTACACTGGCGATTCATTTCTTACATGATATTATACATGTTTCAAGCCATTCTCCCAAATCTTCCCACCCTCTCCCTCTCCCACAGAGTCCAAAATTCTGTTTTATACATCTGTGTCTCTTTTGCTGTCTCACATACAGGGTTATCGTTACCATCTTTCTAAATTCCATGTATATGCGTTAGTATGCTGTGTGTTAGAATTTCTGTGTGTTAAATTTGTATCCTGCAACTTTACTATATTCATTGATTAGCTCTAGTAATTTTCTGGTGGAGTCTTTATGGTTTTCTATGTAGAGGATCATGTCATCTGCAAACAGTGAGAGTTTTACTTCTTTTCCAATTTGGATTCCTTTTCTTTCTTTTTCTGCTCTGATTGCCATGGCCAAAACTTCCAAAACTCTGTTGAATAGTAGCGGTGAAAGTGGGCACCTTTGTCTTGTTCCTGACTTTAGGGGAAATGCTTTCAATTTTTCACCATTGAGGATAATGTTTGCTGAGGGTTTGTCATATATAGCTTTTATTATATTGAGGTATGTTCCTTCTATTCCTGCTTTCTGGAGGGTTTTTATCATGAATGGATGTTGAATTTTGTCAAAGGCTTTCTCTGCATCTATTGAGATAATCATATGGTTTTTATTTTTCAATTTGTTAATGTGGTGTATTACATTGATTGATTTGTGGATATTGAAGAATCCTTGCATCCCTGGGATAAAGACCACTTGGTCGTGGTGTATGATCTTTTTAATGTGTTGTTGGATTCTGATTGCTAGAATTTTGTTAAGGATTTTTGCATCTATGTTCATCAGTGATATTGGCCTGTAGTTTTCTTTTTTTGTGTGGCATCTTTGTCAGGTTTCGGTATTAGCATGATGGTGGCCTCATAGAATGAGTTTGGAACTTTACCTTCCTCTGCAGTTTTCTGGAGGAGTTTGAGTCGGGTAAGTGTTATCTCTTCTCTAAATTTTTGGTAGAATTCAGCTGTGAAGCCG
>NW_024074610.1:0-3020 GCF_014754425.2 Oryx dammah
GAGACACAAACCCTCCCGTGCCGCGCACACTCTCCTCCAGCCCCGGGAGGACTGTAGATACAGCAGGGACAGGCCCCCAGGCAGCCCCGCCTCCCGGCCCTCGAGAAAGGCTCTGCGCAGAGTGAGTTGGATCAAATGCATCAGTCAACACTCCACGTGTCAGAAGTGCTGGAGGGGAGACGCGACATGCAGGTCCAGGCGGGAGGAGCGCAAGAACAGCAGTACCCAACGGTAGACTTACCTGGACACAAATGAAAGAGAAACAGACCCCCGGACTAGAGAGCTCACCGGTGTTTGCCACCACAGATGGGGTTGGGGGAGGGATGGAGTGAGGGCCTGGGGTTAGCAGATGTGAGCTATCATATATAGGACGGATAAGCACAAGACCCTGCTGTATAGCACAGGGAACTGTAATGACTATCCTGGGATAAACTATAATGGAAAAGAATGTAAAAAGGAAGATACATATATTTGTATAACTGAATAACTTTTTGTACAGAACAAGTTAACTCAGTGGTGTAAATCAGCTAAATACTTCAATAAAGCAAACAAACAAAACGTCCCAGGATGAGACCAGCAACAGATGAGCTGGTGCAGGAAGAGACTTACTGAACTTGAGTGGCAGGAAAGCAGACCATTCATCATGACTTTAAGGGAAGAAAAAGACGGCAAGAAACAGAGGATCCGTTATTGAGAACAATGTCCCGCAGCCTAATAGGTGTGTAGTGGGGTCTCAGAGCAGAAAAAGTTGGTGGGTTTAAAGAGAAAAAGTCCTGAAGGAAATAATGACCCCAAATGTTCCCATTTGGGTGAAAATAATAACCAGCATAAACAAGTGCTAATTCAAACTCAGTCCCAGGAAATGTGAGAAAGAACAACAACATGCATCAGAGCAAATCGCTATACACTGTGCAAAGGAAAAAAAAAAAATCAGTAATCTCCATGGTTTACAATGATGGTGAAAACAAAAGAGGCGATGATAGCAGCTCAAGTGGGAGGGAGACTAGGGTGCAGGATCCTTCGCTGTGTGAGAAGGAACGTCCATCACGAGAAGGCACGTCCATCACGAGAAGACACGTCCATCACGAGAAGGCAGACGTGGGCAAGTTCAACTAGTGCTGGTTACCCTGAGACAGCCATTAAACACAACCCATTTAAGACAAACAGTCCTGATGAGTGACGTTATAAAATAAGGTGCCCGGGGGCAGAGCGGGAGCCCTGCCAGCACTGAGCACTCAGCAGGAAGCGCCTGGACGTGGGGAGGGAAGATGGGCGTCTGGACCCCACAGTGGCTGCAGAGGCGGGTCCTCAGGGAAGTCAGGGGGCTTGTGAGGGGGCTCTGTGACAGGACAGACCCGGCGCTCTGCTGGGCTTCATCCACTGGGAAAAGGGTCAGCTTGGGTGCCAAGCACCGCTCCCTGTCTTCCCAAAGAACACCCTAGGGACCGGAAAGCACCGAGTCCCCTGAGACACTGGGGGTGGGGGAGGGGCCCTGAGCTGCAGAATACGGTCCCCCCACCCCAAGTCAGCCTCTGGAGGAATCCCCTCAAATGCGTTTTGCAGGGAGCTCTGTGGACCTGAGGTTCCCTCATAGCTCGATGAAATCTGAAAATTAAGTATCTTTCACACACACCCAGCCCCTGAGTCAGCAGGGGCCAGCTGTCCTGACCATAGGGGCCCTGACCCTGGGCACTGGCCTGACTGGACTCTGGTGGGATTTTCAGGCTGAATCTTGGAGCTCAGCTGGGCCCCCAGTGACCGAGGGCGGATGGGGAAGGTCCAGGAGCTGCCCGTGGCCTGGCGACTCCCCATGGGCAGGAGGAGAGGAGGAGGCTGGTGTCCTGGGGAGCGATGGACAGGGTGCAGGAGGCAGGGCTAGACGGGACATCTGGGCTCCATCCGGCAGTGACCTCTGTCCTCGAGTCTGCCTGGACTCTCAGGGGACCCAGGGCCATCTGCCATCCCTCCACGCCAGGCAAGGGCTGTTCTCTCCAGTCTCTTGGACCCAAACAAGGGCCGCTGCAGGTCCCTCTAGTGGGCCGTGTCTGGTCCCCCTGACCCTGTAGGAAAGGGAGCCGGGACAGCAGGAAGTTAACCCACCACCCGTGTGGGTCCCACTGTGTCCACACCCCCGGGCCCTGGGCTGCTAGGAACTGGAGACAGTCCGTGGGAGCCCGTGATGGACACTCAGAGGGACCGGCGGCCGAGAGGGAGGGCAGTGGTGGGAAAGGGAGGCAGAGAAGACCACTCCCTGCTGTGCTGAGATGGCGACCCACCAGGGAGGGGGTCCCCACAGAGCCTTGGTCATGAAGCGTGGGGCACCCATTAGAGGACATCTCTGTGACAAGGTCACGACAAGGTCAGGCTCCTGGGGGGCCACTGTCTGTCCATCTGTGAAAGTGACAGAAGAACAGGGTGGACGTCGGTGTCCACTTGCAGATTGCCCCCACCCGTGGAGACAAGTTTCGTGACCTTATAAATATCTCAGGGAACTCAAACAGGGGCTCTGTGCCAACATAGAGGGGTGGCATGCAGAGGGAGATGGGAGGGAGGTTCAGGAGGGAGGGGAGATATGTACACCTATGGCTGATTCATGTTGATGTGTGACAGAAAACAGCCAATTTCTGTGAAGCAATTATCCTTCAATTAAAAACAAATAAGTTAAAAAGAGAGAGACCAGAAACAGCCCCCGCCCCAATCCCACGTGGGCCCCTGAGACAAGGCTTTGTAAAGACAGAGAGGGAAAGCGAGCTTCAGGGAGACAGGGAGAGAACTCACGCCAAACACGATATTTCGGACTTCTGACCCCCGAACACAGTCAACAAATTTATGGCATTGAAGGGTCATGTGCGTGGCGTTTGGGAATGGCTCCCTGAGCGGACTAACACAGGAACGTAGAGGCAGAGGAACCAGAGACCAAATTGCCAACATCCGCTGGATCATCGAAAAAGCAAGAGAGTTCCAGAAAAACATCTATTTCTGTTTTATTGACTATGCCAAAGCCTTTGACTGTGTGGATC
>NW_024074611.1:0-3019 GCF_014754425.2 Oryx dammah
AACAAAGCCAAAAGCTGGTTCTTTGAAAGGATAAATAAAATTGACAAACCATTAGCCAGACTCATCAAAAAACAGAGAGAAAAATCAACTCAATAAAATTAGAAATGAAAATGGAGAGATCACAAAAGACAACACAGAAATACAAAGGATCATAAGAGAGTACTATTAGCAACTATATGCCAATAAAATGGACAACGTGGAAGAAATGGACAAATTCTTAGAAAAGTACAACTTTCCAAAACTGAACCAGGAAGAAATAGAAAATCTTAACAGACCCATCACAAGCACAGAAATTGAAACTGTAATCAGAAATCTTCCAGCACACAAAAGCCCAGGTCCAGATGGCTTCACAGCTGAATTCTACCAAAACTTCAGAGAAGAGCTAACACCTATCCTACTCAAACTCTTCCAGAAAATTGCAGAGGAAGGTAAACTTCCAAACTCATTCTATGAGGCCACCATCATCCTAATACCAAAACCTGAAAAAGATGCTACAAAAAAGAGAAAACTACAGGCTAATATCACTGATGAACATAGATGCAAAAATCCTCAACAAAATTGTAGCAATCAGAATCCAACAACACATTAAAAAGATCATACACCATGACCAAGTGGGCTTTATCCCAGGGATGCAAGGATTCTTCAGTATCCACAAATCAATCAATGTAATTCACCACATTAACAAACTGAAAAATAAAAACCATATGATTATCTCAATAGATGCAGAGAAGGCCTTTGACAAAATTCAACATCAATTTATGATAAAAACTTTCCAGAAAGCAGGAATAGAAGGAATATACCTCAACATAATAAAAGCCATATATGACAAACCCACCACAAACATTATCCTCAATGGTGAAAAATTGAAAGCATTTCCCCTAAAGTCAAGAACAAGACAAGGGTGCCCACTTTCTCCGCTACTGTTCAACATAGTTTTAGAAGTTTTGGCCACAGAAATCAGAGCAGAAAAAGAAATAAAAGGAATCCAAATTGGAAAAGAAGAAGTAAAACTCTCACTGTTTGCAGATGACATGATCCTCTACATAGAAAACCCTAAAGACTCCACCAGAAAATTACTAGAGCTAATCAATGAATATAGTAAAGTTGCAGGATATCAACACACAGAATTCCCTTGCATTCCTATACACTAGTAATGAGAAAGTAGAAAAAGAAATTAAAGAAAAAATTCCATTCACCATTGCAATGAAAAGAATAAAATACTTATGAATATATCTACCTAAAGAAACTAAAGACCTATATATAAAAAACTATAAAACACTGATGAAAGAAATCAAAGAGGACACTAATAGATGGAGAAATATACCATGTTCATGGATTGGAAGAATCAATATAGTGAAAATGAGTATACTACCCAAAGCAATTTACAAATTCAATGCAATCCCTATCAAGCTACCAGCGATATTTTTCACAGAATTAGAACAAATAATTTCAAGATTTGTATGGAAATACAAAAAAACCTTGAATAGCCAAAGCAGTCTTGAGAAAGAAGAGTGGAACTGGAGGAATCAACTTGCCTGACTTCAGGCTCTACTACAAAGCCACAGTCATCAAGACAGTATGGTACTGGCACAAAGACAGAAATATAGATCAATGGAACAAAATAGAAAGCCCAGAGATAAATCCACACACATATGGACACCTTATCTTTGACAAAGGAGGCAAGAATATACAATGGAGTAAAGACAATCTCTTTAACAAATGCTGCTGGGAAAACTGGTCAACCACTTGTAAAAGAATGAAACTAGAAAACTTTCTAACACCACACACAAAAATAAACTCAAAATGGATTAATCATCTAAACCTAAGACCAGAAACTATAAAACTCCTAGAGGAGAACATAGGCAAAACACTCTCCAACATAAATCACAGCAGGATTCTCTATGATCCACCCCTCAGAATCCTGGAAATAAAAGCAGAAATAAACAAATGGGATCTAATTAAAATTAAAAGCTTCTGCACAACAAAGGAAACTATAAGCAAGGTGAAAAGACAGCCTTCTGAATGGGAGAAAATAATAGCAAATGAAGCAACTGATAAACAACTAATCTCAAAAATATACAAGCAATTTATGCAGCTCAATTCCAGAAAAATAAACGACCCAATCAAAAAAATGGGCCAAAGAACTAAATAGACATTTCTCCAGAGAAGACATACGGATGGCTAACAAACACATGAAAAGATGCTCAACATCACTCATTATTAGGGAATTGCAAATCAAAACCACAATGAGGTACCATTTCACACCAGTCAGAATGTCTGCAATCCAAAAGTCAGCAAGCAATAAATGCTGGAGAGGGTGTGGAGAAAAGGGAACCCTCTTACACTGCTGGTGGGAATGCAAACTAGTACAGCCACTATGGAGAACAGTGTGGAGATTCCTTTAAAAATTGCAAATAGAACTGCCTTATGACCCAGCAATCCCACTGCTGGGCATACACACCAAGGAAACCAGAACTGAAAGAGACACATGTACCTCAGTGTTCATCGCAGCACTGTTTATAATAGCCAGGACATGGAAACAACCTAGATGTCCATCAGCAGATGAATGGATAAGAAAGCTGTGGTACATATACACAATGGAGTATTACTCAGCCATTAAAAAGAATACATTTGAATCAGTTCTAATGAAGTGGATGAAACTGGAGCCAATTATACAGAGTGAAATAAGCCAGAAAGAAAAACACCAATACAGTATACTAACACATATATATGGAATTTAGAAAGATGGCAATGACGACCCTGTATGCGAGACAGCAAAAGAGACACAGATGTGTAGAGCAGACTTTTGGACTCTGAGGGAGAGGGAGAGGGTAGGATGATTTGGGAGAATGGCATTGAAACATGTATACTATCATGTAAGAAATGAATCACCAGTCTATGTCTGATGCATGATACAGGATGCTTGGGGCTGGTGCACAGGGATGACCCAGAGAGATGTTATAGGGAGGGACGTGGGAGGGGGGTTCATATTTGGGAACGCATGTACACCCGTGGTGTA
>NW_024074612.1:0-3019 GCF_014754425.2 Oryx dammah
CTGCGTCTGGTTTCTCTCATTTGCACAGGTGAGACCCATCCTTGCTGGTACATGCTTTAGTATTCGCCGCCTCGCTGCCCCCGCCCATTACCGTGTAGTATTTCTTCCTACAGGTATCCTCTTTTGTTTTTCTTTCATCTGCATACCAGTTGTCGAATAGTTCGGTTGTTTCTAGGTTTCGCTATTAGGAATACACGTGTGGAATATTTGAGTGCAGGCCACTGTGTGAGCATGTTTTCATTTCTCTTGGGTAAACTTGTCTAGGAGTAGAATCGCTGGGTCATATAAGGCTTCCCAGGTGGCGCTAGTGGTAAAGAACCCATCTGCCAATGCAGGACACTCAGGTTCGATCCCTTGGTCTGGAAGATCCCCTGGACTAGGAAATAACAACCCACTCCGGTATTCTTGCCTGGAAAATTCCATGAAGAGGGGTCATGGCAAGTTACAGTCCATGGGGCCCCAAAGAGTTGAATATGACTGAGCGACTGAACACACACACACATACATGGTAATTTGTGTATCTTAGAATCTAAACTGTGTCCTCTTTAGACAACACACAGTTGGATTTAAAAAAAAAAAAAAAAACTGGTCTCTCAATGTCTGCCTTCTGGTTGGATTGTTTTATCTATTCATATTTAATGTTGATACAGACTTACATCTGCCAATATATATTTCTGTCTCATGTCGTTTTGTTCTATGGACCTCATTTTACTGCTTTCTTTTGCATTCAATGGATATTTTCTAATGCAGCATTTTAAACTCTTTACTGATTTTCCACTACTTTATATTTCCTTAGCTTTATGCCACTGTAAACATCTTACTTTATCCCAATCAACTTGAAATTTACACAAATTCTAATGAGATACAGAAACATTACTCTTATATCGCTCTATTCTGGTTTCCCTCTTTTCCTCGTATTGTCACATATATAGTCAATCTATAAAGGGTAATCCCATTAATACACTCTTATCATTATTATATTATAGAAAATGTTATGTGATGAAAAGCTGATATAAGGCAGGATATCAGGTATCTATTTATAGGTTCTGTTATATTCACCTTCCTTGTCATGATTTTTGATTTCTCGCATATGTTTCTATGGATTTGACAGCATCCAGCCTTGTTTCCGTACCTAATACAGCTTTGCTCCCAACCACCTCCTTTGTGCTGTTAAAGCAAATATAATTACATTCCACGCGCTATTGGCCCAACAATAACTGGGCTTCTCTGGTGGCTCAGACAGTAAAGAATCTGCCTGCAATACAGGAGATGCAGGTTCAATCCCTCGAAGAAGCTCCTGGAGAAGGGAATGGCTAACCACTCCAGTATTCTTGTTTGAAGAATCCACTGGACAGAGGAGCCTGGTGGGCGACAGTAACAGGGTCACCAAGAGTCAGACACAACTGAGCAAATACCCCTTTCACAACAACAATTTATGTAATACTGTTTTAGACAGTTGCTTTTTAAACACAGGAAGAAAGGAGTGAAATATGTATCAATAAAGTAGTTTTGTTCCCATAAGTACCATTACCTGTGCTCTTTGCTTTTTCACATGGATTCTGCTTAACATCTAAATTCACTTATTGCAGCCTGAAGAACTTCCTTTAGTTTTTCTTGTAAGCCAGTTTTACCAACAAATTCCCTGAGGGTTTTGTGTTTTGTTTTGTTTTTTAATTTGGGCATACTTTTACTTTGCTTTCATCTCTGATTTCTTAAATCACTTTATTGTGGTATGTTTGACATGTAAAAAGCGGTGTATGCACCCATGAAATCATCACCACCTTCAATATACAAAACTGTATTTCATTTTTTTCAACTTTAATTATTTATTTTTTGGAGGCTAGTTACTATAAAATATTGTATTAGTTTTGTCATACATTGACATGAATCCGCCACGGTGTACATGTGTTCCCCATCCTGATCCCTCCTCCCACCTCCCTTCCCGTTCCATCCCTCTGGGTTATCCCAGCGCAGCAGCCCCGAGCACCCTGTATCATGCATCGAACCTGGACTGGCGATCTATTTCACATATGATAATACACGTTTCAATGCCATTCTAACAAAGCATCCCACCCTCGCCCTCTCCCACAGAGTCCAAAAGACTGTTCTATACACCTGTGTCTCTTTTGCTGTCTCACATACAGTGTTATCGTTTCCATCATTCTAAATTCCATATATATGTGTTATGGGTATATATGCTGTGGGTTTGTCATATATAGCTTTTATTATGTTGAGGTATGTTCATTCTGCTACTGAATTCTGGAGGGTTTTTATCATAAATGGATGTTGAATTTTCTCAAAGGCTTTCTCTGCATCTATTGAGATAATCATATGCTTTTCATTTTTTTTTGAGATAATCATGTGGTTTTCATTTTTCAGTTTCTTAATGTGGTGTATGACGTTGATTGATCTGCAGACATTGAAGAATCCTTGCGTCCCTGGGAAATAGCCTACTTGGTCATGATGTATGATTTTTTTTAATATGTTTTGGATTCTGTTTGCCAGAGTTTTGTTAAGGATTTTTGCATCTCTGTTCATCAGTGATATTGGCCTGTAGTTTTCTTTTTTGTGTGGCATCTTTGTCAGGTTTTGGTATTAGGGGTGTTCTGCTCAGAGGAGTTGTAGTGAAGGAAGTCAGTCATCACAGTTGAATCTGTAGCAGGTAGAAGCAGCAGTGGGGTCGCTCCCTCCACTGGCCATCGCAGGAACTGGCAGTTCCCTCCATGGGTTGATGGCACCAGGTGGAGACACCAGAGGAGTTGCAAGAAGGTGCGGTGACATTCCCTAGGAGGGTCGCCATACTGAGCTGGCAGCTCACCCTTGCCTCCCTGATGGCCACAGGGACTAGTAAATCAAACCCCTGCATAGGAAGGACGTGTTAATATACTTCATCTTGTCCTAAAAGGAACTCAACACTATAGAGTGAGAGATACTGAAAATCTCAGCAAAACATAGTGTATGGGTAGGGCGGTTCAAGTCCTGTTCCATGTACTGGGTCACAGACAGCATAAAGTGACAT
>NW_024074613.1:0-3018 GCF_014754425.2 Oryx dammah
ATGAACACCTCCTACATCGGGCGCTTCGCCCCTACGCCCAGCGGTTATCTGCACTTCGGCTCGCTGGTCGCCGCCCTCGCCTCCTACCTCGATGCCCGCTCCGTTGGCGGTCGCTGGCTGCTGCGCATGGAAGACCTCGACCCGCCACGGGAAGTGCCTGGCGCACAGGATGCGATCCTGCGCACCCTGGAAACCTATGGCTTCGAGTGGGACGGCGAACTGGTGCGCCAGAGCGAGCGCCACGCCGAATACGCCGCCGTGATCACCCGCCTGTTCAGCCAGGGTCTGGCCTACGCCTGCATCTGCTCGCGCAAGCAGCTCGAAGGCTACGCCGGCATCTACCCGGGCTTTTGCCGCAACGCCTGTCATCCCGATCGCGACGCGGCCATCCGCCTGCGCGTACCGGAGCTGGACTACCACTTCATCGACCGCGTGCAGGGCGAATTTCGTCAGCACCTGGGCCGTGAAGTCGGCGACTTCGTGATCCGACGGCGTGATGGGTTGTTTGCCTATCAGCTCGCCGTGGTGCTGGACGATGCCTGGCAGGGTGTGACCGACGTGGTGCGCGGCGCCGACCTACTCGACTCCACCCCTCGTCAGCTCTACCTGCAGGAGCTGCTCGGACTGCCACAACCACGCTACCTGCACGTGCCGCTGATCATCCAGCCGGACGGCCACAAGCTGGGCAAGAGCTACCGTTCGCCGCCCCTGCCCGCCGACCAGGCCGGGCCTCTGCTGCTGCGTGCCCTGCGTGCGCTGGGCCAGCAACCGCCCGCCGAGCTGCACGGCGCGGCCCCTGCCGAGTTGCTGGCCTGGGGTATCGCCAACTGGGACGCCACGCGCATGCCGCGCAGCCGCACCCTGGCCGAAGCGCAATTGCGCTGAGCCGCGCGACACAGGGTAGGGTGCGCCGCGCGCACCAACGCCTCCAGCGAATCTCGCCCGACCTCGGTGCGCGCGGCGCACCCTACGTACCTGAAGTTTGTGGCTTGAAGCGCGCGGCATCCTTTACCATCGCGGCATCTTTCGACGAGATGTCACATGTATATCTACCGACTGGTTCTGATCCTGGTGGTGGGGATCTACCTGTTCTCCCCAGCCATCATGGACTGGTGGATCGACCCCAACGGCGCCTGGTATCGGCCCTATCTGCTGTGGCTGATCCTGATCGTCGTCACCTTCATTCTTCAGAGCCAACGCGATGCTGACGAGCTTTAGCCTGAGCGAACTGATCCTGATCAGCGCCGGCTATCTGCTGATGCTGTTCGGTGTCGCCTGGGTCAGTGAAAAGGGCCTGATCCCCCGCTGGATCATCCGCCACCCGCTGACCTACACCCTGTCGCTGGGCGTGTACGCCAGCGCCTGGGCCTTCTACGGCACGGTCGGCCTGGCCTACCAGTACGGTTACGGCTTTCTCGCCAGCTACCTCGGGGTTTCCGGGGCCTTCCTGCTGGCCCCCGTGCTGCTCTACCCGATCCTGCGCATTACCCGCACCTACCAGCTGTCATCGCTGGCCGATCTGTTCGCCTTCCGCTTTCGCAGCACCTGGGCCGGCGCACTGACCACCCTGTTCATGCTGATTGGCGTGCTGCCGCTGCTGGCCCTGCAGATCCAGGCGGTGGCCGATTCCATCGGCATCCTCAGCCGCGAGCCGCTGCAGGAAAAAGTGGCGCTGAGTTACTGCGGCCTGATCATCCTGTTCACCATTCTGTTCGGCGCGCGCCATATCGCCACGCGCGAGAAACACGAGGGCCTGGTGTTCGCCATCGCCTTCGAGTCGCTGGTCAAGCTGGTCGCCCTCGGCGTGATCGGCTGGTACGCGCTGTATCAGGTATTCGGCGGCCCGCGTGAGCTGGAGCTCTGGCTGGTGCAGAACCAGGCGGCACTGGCCACGCTGCATACGCCGTTGCAGGAAGGCCCGTGGCGCACCCTGCTGCTGGTGTTCTTCGCCTCGGCCATCGTCATGCCGCACATGTACCACATGACCTTCACCGAGAACCTCAACCCGCGCGCCATGGTCAGCGCCAGCTGGGGCCTGCCGCTGTTCCTGCTGCTGATGAGCCTGGCCGTGCCACTGATCCTCTGGGCCGGTCTCAAGCTCGGGGCCACCACAAACCCGGAATACTTCACCCTGGGCCTGGGTATCGCGGTCAACAGCGAAACCCTGGCCCTGCTCGCCTATGTCGGCGGTCTGTCGGCCTCCAGCGGCCTGATCATCGTCTCGACCCTGGCGCTGTCCGGCATGGCGCTGAACCACCTGGTGCTGCCGCTCTACCAGCCGCCAGCCGAAGGCAACATCTACCGCTGGCTGAAGTGGACGCGACGCGCGCTGATCGTGGCCATCATCATGGCCGGCTACGGCTTCTACCTGCTGCTCGGCGCCCAGCAGGATCTGGCCAACCTGGGCATCGTCGCCTTCGTCGCCACCTTGCAGTTCCTGCCCGGCGTACTGTCGGTGCTGTATTGGCAGACGGCCAATCGCCGCGGCTTCCTCGCCGGCCTGCTGGCCGGCATCAGCGTCTGGGCACTGACCATGCTGCTGCCGCTGCTGGGCAATCTGGAAGGTTTCTACCTACCGCTGTTCAACGTCATCTATGTGCTCGATGACGCCAGCTGGCACCTGGCGGCCATCGCCTCACTGGCGGCCAACGTGCTGATGTTCACCCTGGTGTCGCTGTTCACCGAGGCCAGCCCGGAGGAGAAGAGCGCCGCCGAAGCCTGCGCGGTGGACAACGTGCGCCGTCCGCAACGGCGCGAGCTGGTCGCCGTGTCACCGCAGGACTTTGCCGCACAACTGGCCAAGCCGCTCGGCGCCAAGACCGCGCAGCGCGAAGTGGAACAGGCCCTGCGCGACCTGCACCTGCCCTTCGACGAGAGCCGCCCTTATGCCCTGCGCCGCCTGCGCGACCGCATCGAGGCCAACCTGTCCGGCCTGATGGGGCCGAGCGTGGCGCAGGACATCGTCGAAACCTTCCTGCCCTACAAGTCCGGCACCGAAGGCTATGTCACCGAGGACAT
>NW_024074614.1:0-3018 GCF_014754425.2 Oryx dammah
CAAAGTACTGGAGTTTCAGCTTTAGCATCATTCCTTCCAAAGAACACTCAGGACTGATCTCCTTCAGAATGGACTGGTTGGATCTCCTTGCAGTCCAAGGGACTCTCAAGAGTCTTCTCTAACACCACACTTCAAAAGCATCAATTCTTCAGCCCTCAGCTTTCTTCACAGTCCAACTCTCACATCCATACATGACCACAGGAAAAAACATAGCCTTGATTAGATGGACCTTTGTTGGCAAAGTACTGTCTCTGTTTTTGAATATGCTGTCTAGGTTGGTCATAACTTTTCTTCCAAGGAGTACGTGTCTTTTAATTTCATGGCTGCAGTCACCATCTGCAGTGATTTTGGAGCCCCCAAAAATAAAGTCTGACACTGTTTCCACTGTTTCCCCATCTATTTCCCATGAAGTGATGGGACCAGATGCCATGATCTTCGTTTTCTGAATGTTGAGCTTTAAGCCAACTTTTTCACTCTCCTCTTTCACTTTCATCAAGAGGCTTTTTAGTTCCTCTTCACTATCTGCCATATTAGTAGGTACAAAAACAGAAGGCTTCATAGGGAACAGGGGCACTGGAGATGAACCTTGAGTAAAGGGGTAAGATTTTAGTGGGGAGGATTAAGTCTCTATGAGAGTTGATGCAAATCAGTAACTCTATGTGTCTTAGTATTCCTTTCCATAAAATTTGGAACTTGGGTAAGGTCATTTTCAGGGCTACTTCCAGGGACCCAAAGTAAGGAAGGATCAGTGGAGGTGGGACATGGTGGAGGAGGGACAGTGATCATAGTAAAATAAGCATTTCAACAAGTCTGAGCAGGGAAGCTGGTGAGGGTTAGAAAAGATCTTTGGCTAACATTTTATCTTGAGGAAATAGGTAGCAGGGGGCCAGGGAATATTCAAAGTAAACAGTTAAAAGAAGGCTGGGCTATGTGGCTTCTTTTGGTCAGGTATAGTTCCTGACACCAAAATCCCAAGGGTTTTGGAATTTATATATCAGACTCAGCTTGAATGATGGTTTCCAGTTTTAGATAAATGTGTTACGTTAAGGGGAATGAAGAAAATTCATCTGGCTAGGTTTTAGAATTCATTTTGAAGAAAAGAGTAAAATAAGGCCACACTAGCTACATTTCAAACACTCAGTAGGCACACGTGGCCAGTGGCTACCATATTGGACAGTGCAAATGTAGAACATTGCATCATCACAGAAAATTCTATTGGAAAGCTCTGCTTTCACTCTCCTAGAAGTTCATTCTAAGCTCCAGAGGGAGATCAGAGAAGAGGAAATGCTCCCCTTTTCAAAGCTATCTTTGCTTTTATGACACTTCGAATATTCCCAGAATATCTTAAAGAATGTAACCAAATTATTTTTAAATTAATTTAGTCCAATTCAGGTCAATTAAAACAGAAACAAGGTGTCGTGCTCCACTTTTTTCTGAGAAGAGAAAAACTTATATTGTTCATGTCTTATCAGAAGAGCTATTTGAGCAGGTCTGAAAACAGAATCTGTTCAGAGAGTACTTGTTTGTTTCACCAATTACATTACCAGCACCTTTTGGAGGCAGCAAAGGGCACTGAGCCCCTTGGTGCTGCTAAAGTGTTTCATTGATCAGACCGCTTTGTCATCCCTCTCTTTGGGTCTTCTTCCTTTTTCACTGAGAGTTTCTGGTGCCTTCCAAAGAGTAGGATCCAAGGTTAACTGATGAGTATATAGAATATCCTTATGAAGGAGTCACAGGCTTGTCTGGTTGGCATCTTGAGTGGAAATGTCTCACCTGGCCTTGGTTCATTTTAAAATAATTTTCATTCCAATCCCAAAGAAAGGCAATGCCAAAGAATGCTCAAACTACTGCACAGTTGCACTCATCTCACACGCTAGTAAAGTAACGCTCAAAATTCTCCAAGCCAGGCTTCAGCAATAAGTGAACTGTGAACTCCCTGATGTTCAAGCTGGTTTTAGAAAAGACAGAGGAACCAGAGATCAAATTGCCAACATCCGCTGGATCATGGAAAAAGCAAGAGAGTTCCAGAAAAACATCTATTTCTGCTTTATTGACTATGCCAAATCCTTTGACTGTGTGGATCACAAGAAACTGTGGAAAATCCTGCAAGAGATGGGAATACCAGACCACCTGACCTGCCTCTTCAGAAACCTATATGCAGGTCAGGAAGCAACAGTTAGAACTGGACATGGAAAAACAGACTGGTTCCAGATAGGAAAAGGAGTACGTCAAGGCTGTATATTGTCACCTTGCTTATTTAACTTATATGCAGAGTACATCATGAGAAACGCTGGGCTGGAAGAAGCACAAGCTGGAATCAATGCTGCTTGGAGAAATATCAATAACCTCAGATATGCAGATGACACCACCCTTATGGCAGAGGAACTAAAGAGCCTCTTGATGAAAGTGAAAGAGGAGAGTGAAAAAGTTGCCTTAAAGCTCAATATTCAGAAAACGAAGATCATGGCATCTGGTCCCATCACTTCATGGAAAACAGTGGAAACAGTGTCAGACTTTATTTGTTGGGGCTCCAAAATCACTGCAGATGGTGACCGCAGCCATGAAATTAAAAGACGCTTACTCCTTGGAAGAAAAGTTATGACCAACCTAGATAGCATATTCAAAAGCAGAGACATTACTTTGCCAACAAAGGTCTGTCTAGTCAAGGCTATGGTTTTTCCTGTGATCATGTGTGGATGTGAGAGTTGGACTGTGAAGAAAGCTGAGGGCTGAAGAATTGATGCTTTTGAAGTGTGGTGTTGGAGAAGACTCTTGAGAGTCCCTTGGACTGCAAGGAGATCCAACCAGTCCTTTCTGAAGGAGATCAGTCCTGAGTGTTCTTTGGAAGGAATGATGCTAAAGCTGAAACTCCAGTACTTTGGCCACCACATGCGAAGAGCTGACTCATTTGAAAGACCCTGATGCTAGGAAAGATTGATTGCAGGAGGAGAAGGGGACGACAGAGGATGAGATGGCTGGATGGCATCACTGACTCGATGGACGTGAGTCTGAGTGAAC
>NW_024074615.1:0-3018 GCF_014754425.2 Oryx dammah
TCTGTTGTGGAAAGGGTGTGTGTGGATGTGTGTCTCTCTTTTGGAAGAGATCTGTGTGTGTGTGTTTCTCTTGGTGAGTGTGTGTCTGTGAAAGCAGTCGTGTGGGTGTGTGTCTGTGTGTGGGTGTGTGTCTGTGTGTGGTTGTGTGTCTCTTTGTGGAAGGGGTCTGTGTGTGGATGTGTGTCTGTGTGTGGATATGTGTCCTTGTGTGGGTGTGTGTATCTCTCTGTGGAAGGGGTCAGTGTGTGTGTGTCTCTGTGTTTGGGTGTGTGTCTCTCTATGTGGAAGGGGTCTGTGTGTGGGTGTGTGTCTGTGTCAGTGTGTGTTTCTATTTGTGGCAGGGGTCTATGTGTAGGGGTGTGCCTTTGTGGAAGGGTTCTGTGTATGGATTGTGTCTGTGTGGGTGTGTGTCTCTCTGTGGAAGGTGTCTGTGTGTGGGTGTGCATCTGTGTGTGGGCGTGTGTCTCTGTGGAAGGGGTCTAGGTGTGGATGTGTTTCTGTGTGTGGGAAGGGATGTGGCTTTAGGGGGTTCTGTGGGTGTGGGAATCTCTCTGGAGGGGTGTGTCTCTGTGTGTGTGTGTCTCTCTCTCTGTTGAAGAGGTCTGTGTGTGTGTCAGTGTGTGGATCCGTACCTCTTTGTGGAAGGAGTCTGTGTGTGGGTTTGTGTCTGTGTGTGAGTGTGTGTCTCTCAATTCTGAAGGGGTCTCTGGGTGGGTGGGCGTTTGTGTGGAACGGGTCTGTGTGTGGATGTGTGTCTCTGTGGAAGTGGTCTCTGTGTGGGTTAGTGTCTGTGTGTGAGCGTGTGTCTGTCCTTGTGGAAGGGGTCTGTGTGGGGGTGTGCATCTGTGTGTGGGTGTGTGTTTCTCTTTGTGGGAGCTGTCTACGTGCAGATGTGTTTCTGTGTGTGGGAAGGGATGTGTCTTTGGCAGTGGGGGGGTCTGTGGGTGTGGGTATCTCTCTGGAGGGGCGTGTCTGTGTGGGTGTGTGTGTGTTTGTGGGTGTGTGCCTCTGTTTGTGGGATCTCTGTCTCTTATGGGGGGGGGTGGTCCGAGTGTCTGTCTGTGCGTGCCTCTGTGTGTAGGTCTGTGTGTGTGTGTCCATGTGTGTGTTTCCAGTGGGCAGAATGTACAGAGCATTCAGTGCTGCCTAGCTCCAGAACGTTCCTGTCACTCCAGAAGGATACCCCTTACCTGTGCAGAACATGCTCTCTAGTGCCCCTCTCCCCAGCCCCTGACAACCCAGTCTCCATGATTTGATCCGTGCGTGTCACGGCTGTCTGTGCCATAGACGGAGCAGACCGTGGGAGGTGAGCCTGGTGGATTTCTGTCAGGTTTGATGTGAGTCCCCTTTGGGATTGCAGCCTCATGACAGAGGCTAAGGTCATCTCGAGGTTTGTTGTAGGGAAAGGACTCAGTGACGGGGCAGAACCCTGCCAGGGTTCTGATTCTTGCTGCTGAGCACCAGTGTGCTCACGTGATGGGGGAGATGTCTGTAACACAGACAGCTCTGGCTTCTGATTTCTTCTGAGAGGAATATGCCCATAAGTTTCCTGTACCAGTTTTCATCTTGAGGGCTCGTGAATTGAATCTTTCAGCAGGATGTAAAATTTCCCCAGAGCATTTGCAAGGTCCCAGGCTTTCTATCCATGGACCATGTGTCTCTTCTGCCCTCAGGGAGCTTCTCACGTGGGGTGATGCTGACCACGGGGTTGACCCCATTGCTGGCTTGCCTCTGGGTGTTATTTGCTCTTTCTCTATAGTGTGAAGCAGTGTGGTAGACACTGTCCAAGATGGAAGACAAGGGAGTGTGCTTTTGTTCAAGCTGCAATTGCCTTGCTCTCTGGAGGTGTTCCCCATGAAGGCCTGGTGGGGGTGCCCTCAGTCGGCAGCAAGCATTAGGGCTCAGAGCTTAACAGTGTCCCACCGCTCAGCAATGAGAAAGAACAGGTTAAAAACAAGAGCAGGAGCTTCCCTGGTGGCTCAGATAGTAAAGAATCTGTTCTGATACAGGAGACCTAGGTTCAATCCCTGGATTGGGAAGATTCCCTGGAGGAGGGCATGCCAACCCGCTCCACCATTCTTACCTGGAGAATTTTGTGGAAAGAAGAGCCTGCTGGGCTACAGTCCATGGGGTCCCAAAGAGTCAAAACTGAGGAGCTGATTTTTAACAGTGTCCCGCCACTCAGCCATGAGAAGGAATGGATTATCAATAGATTAAAAAGAATTTTTTTTTTCAGTAGACGGTTGATAATACTGCCTGAGCCATGAGGGTCAAATTGTGGCTCACACACGACCTAACTAGTGGCTCAGATGCTAAAAACTCTGCATGTGATGTAGGAGATCCAGGATTGATCCCTGGGTAGGGAAGAATCCCCTGAAGACGGAAAAGGCAACCTGCTCCAGGGTTCCTGCCTGGAGAATCCCACGGACAGAGGAGCCGGGTGTGCTGTTACACTCCCTGGGGTCACAAAGAGTCAGACAACTGAGTGACGCATAAGGTGGTTAATACCCAAAGGCTTGGATAGGTCTCAAGGGGCTTCTGCAGTTAAATAAACAAATAAATAAAGTCACCCTCCAAGGAACAAATCCTGGGTGAGAGACCATTTATATCTCAGTCCAGGGATGGGATGGTGGGCCAGTAACTTGGCCCAAGGGAGGTCCTGCTGGTGTTGGAACACACTTTGGCTCTTGACCGAGGAGGCAGTTACACGGATCGGCCCTTGAGATCAAACACTGTGACTCTGCATACACAGCTGCGTCTGGACCCTTTCACCTTTCAAGTCCAGCCCAGTACTGCAGGGCCGTGACATGCAACCAGTGGGTGACGGATTCAAGGTAGAGCCTTCCTGTAACACCTCTGCACCTTCCCGGGATTCTATTCGTTGTTACTGTTCAGTTGCTCAGTCTTGTTCAACTTTTGCTACCCCACACACTGCAGGACACCAGGCTTCCCTGTCCTGCACCATCTCCCGGTGTTTGCTCAAACCCATGTCCATCGAGTCGGTGATGCCATCCGACC
>NW_024074616.1:0-3018 GCF_014754425.2 Oryx dammah
CAGCCAAAACAAGCTCTCTCCTTCAAAGAGAATACCAAGTTCATTTATCTATTTAAGGGTGATGTTCTTTCCTCTTCTAGCTGAATCACACTCTCCAATTGACCCTGTATCTTTACTACAGAGATATAATGAAATATAAGATTAACTTGTAGCAGCACATTTTCTGTTACCAGAGGCAGGCAAAGAGGAGAAGGAAGCTAAAAATGGTTAAAGTATACATAAATATATTCACATACAATGAAAATAATTTCACAAATATTCTAGGTTGTGTTACTGCAAATGACCACAAGATTGTAACTGGTATTTATAACTACCTCATCCGTTACCCATTCCATAACCTCTTAGCATAGCAAGAACCTCTACTCACTGTTGTATTTGACTTCGTATAAAACAAGCTCCTTATTCAGGAGCAATGCTATGTGGAAAGTCATAAAGATGAATAAGGAATTCTGTTAGGGGACTGCTGTGGTTTTGGCAGAAGTTTGCAAGGTGTTGAAGACAAGTTCAAGGGTCTATTTTAGTGGAAAAAATAGTGTTAATAGGCAGGGGAAATTGATATGTTGTATTCTGGGAAGCATCATTAAGAACGATACTTGTCTTCTCATCACAAGCAATAGCAGTGAAAAAAGGAAAGCACTTGTAAAGTTTTTAAAGAAAGCAAACAAACAAAACTTTCAAGAAAGCTTCTAATGAGCACAAAAGCATATTTTTAAATTGTCTTTTTAATCAAAAAGCACTGCTAAGAGAGTGGAAAACCAGTGTCAGTCTGGAAGGCTAGATATGCAATATACATTACTGAAAAAGGAATCAAATGCAGAATATATTAAAAGCTTATAAATCAAAAAGAAGTGAAAATAGTCACTTTTTAGTCAATACGAATGACTTATTAATAGTCATTAATAAGAATGGCAAAATCTTAGAGATCCAATTCAGAAATATTATATCCAATAGCTAGTAAACATGCAAGGTGTCCTTGATTTCACTATTTTTATGGAAATCAAAGTCAAACCTCACCTGTTCCATCTGTGTCTTTTCAGAACCCTGAGTGTATCAGTGTAGCTAGCTGGCTATCATACCAAAAGAATAAGGAAAAATAATGACTGTCTCCAGGAAAACAAGTGATTAAATAAATTTCCTAGAAGTGTCCATTACTGAACTGATGTGGAATTGAAAAATCAGGTCACAGGCCTGGACATTAATGGAAAGGAGGTTTTGGTAGAATATAGAAAGTTGGTATTTACTGAGCTTACTATATGTCAGGCTGTAGGATGCATTTCTGATTCATTATCTAATTTAAATATCAAAACCCTATGAGACAGATTTTACTGTTCCAGTTTTTTTAATCTTTGAGAAATGAGACATAGCTTTCCTAACTGTGAAAAGCATCTTTAACTTTTATTGTTATCCTGAGTGTACCATTTAGAGGGCTCCTTGGAGAAGATTTGGGTATGAGGAAGCACTTGACCCAGAACAGGGTTACTGGACATCTCAGTGATGGTGACATGATGGGTTTAAACTGGAACCTAAAGGGATCTATGAAGAACAGTTCCATGAAGATCTACAAGACCTTCTAGAAATACCACCAAAAAAAGATGTCCTTTTCATCATAGGGGATTGGAATGGAAACATAGGAAGTCAAGAGATACCTGGAGTAACAGGCAAGTTTGGCTTTGTAATACAAAATGAAGCAGGGAAGGGCTAATAGAGTTTTGCCAAGAAAACACATTGGTCATAGAAAACACCCTCTTCCAACAACACAAGAGCCCACCCTACACATGAATATCACCAGAGGGTTAATACAGAAATCAAATTGATTATATTCTTTGCAGTCAAAGATGGAGAAACTCTACACAGTCAGCAAAAACAAAATCTGGAGCTGACTGTGGCTCAGATCATGAGCTCATTATTTCAAAATTCAGGCTTAAGTTGAAGAAAGTAGGAAAAACCACTAGACCATTCACTGGATCATAGAAAAAGCAAGGCAATTCCAGAAAAAAAAAAAAATCTACTTCTGCTTTGTTGACTCTGCTAAAGCCTTTCACTGTGTGGATCAAAACAAACCAGAAAATTCTTAAATAGATAGGAATACCAGACCACCTTACCTGCCTCCTGAGAAACCTGTATGCAGGTCAAGAAGCAACAGTTAGAACCAGACATGGAACAACAAACTGATTCAAAATTGGGAAAGGAATACATTAAGGCTGTATACTGTTAATCTGCTTATTTAAATTATATGCAGAGTACATCATGTGAAATGCTGGGTTGGATGAATCCCAAGCTGGAATCAAGATTACCAGGAGAAATACCAACAACCTCACCTATGCAGATAATACCACTCTAATGGCAGAAAGAGAAGAGTAACTAAAGAGCCTCTTGATGAGAGTGAAGGAGGACAGTGACAAACTCAACATTCAAAAAACTAAGATCATGGCATCTGGAGTCCCAACACTTAATGCAAATAGATGGGAAAAAGTGGAAGCAGTGATAGATTTTATTTTCTTGGGCTTCAAAACCACTGCAAAAGATGACTGCATCCATGATATTAAAAGACATTTGCTCCTTGGAAGGAAAGCTATGACAAACCTAGACAGCATATTAAAAACCAGAGACATCACTTTGCCAACAAAGTTCCACAGAGTTGAAGCTATGGTTTTCCAGTAGTCATACTGATGTGAGAGTTGGACCCTAAAGAAGGCTGAGTGCAGAAGAATTGAGGCTTTCTAATTGTGGTGCTACAGAAGACCTCTAAGAGTTTCTTGGACAGCAAAGAGATCAAACCAGTCAAACCTTAAGGAAATCAACCTAGAATATTCATCAGAAAGACTGAGGCTGAAACTGAAGTTCCAATACTTCGGCCACCTTATGTAAAGTGCCGACTCGTTAGAAAAGACCCTGATGCTGGGAAAGATTTAGGGCAGGAGGAGAAAGGGGTGAGAGAGGATGAGATGATTGGATGGCAGCATCCACACAGTGGACATGGGCTCAAACAAACTCTTGGAGATAGAGAAGGACAAGAAA
>NW_024074617.1:0-3018 GCF_014754425.2 Oryx dammah
AGTACTTTGGCCACCTCATGCGAAGAGTTGACTCATTGGAAAAGACTCTGATGCTGGGAGGGATTGGGGGCAGGAGGAGAAGGGGACGACAGCGGATGAGATGGCTGGATGGCATCACTGACTCGATGGACGTGAGTCTGAGTGAACTCTGGGAGTTGGTGATGGACAGGGAGGCCTGGTGTGCTGCGATTCATGGGGTCGCAAAGAGTCGGACACGACTGAACTGAACTGAAGTACTTTGCAAATATAAGTTATCATTCTTATCTTCTCCATCAAGGTTGTCCCCAACCAGAATTTTTTCACTTGCCTCAGTTCTTGGGAGAGCAAGCCACTGCTCATTTCCCTGTGGCTAGCTTGAGCAAGATTGCATTTTAACAAATTTACAAATGTTTGAAATTTTTTTTATAGTTTTCTTTATTTGTTTTTTGGCTGTGCTGGGTCTTTTTTGCTGTGCAAGATGTTCTCTGCTTGCAGAGAGTGGAGGCTATGCTCTAGTTGTGGTGCACAGGTTACTCTGAGGTTGCTGTGGTTACTCTTCTCTTGTTGTGGAGCATGGGCTCTAGGACACATGGGCTTCAGTGGTTGTGCCACGTGGCTCCCAGGCACTAGAGCACAGGCTAAACTGTGGTGCATGGGCTTAGTTGCTCTGAGGCATGTGGGATCTTCCCGGACCAGGGATCCAACCTGTGTCTCCTACATTGATAGGCAGATTCCTTACCACTGAGCCACCAGGGAAGCTCCTGTTTGGAATTCTTAAGGAACAGGGATGGCAAATAAGTTCACCCATGTTCACATTTCACCTCTGGTATCCAAGGTCAACATCACTAAAGGATTATTATTCTCTAGTTCTTATGTGCTCAAAGGTCACCTTACCAGTTTCTCAGCACAGTGCCACAGCAGCCCTTCAGTAGAACCTATTCACCCTCTCTGATACAGGATAAATCTATATAAAATTTGTACTATTAGATTTGAATATGAACATATTTCTTAAAAATATGAGATTATCTTGTAGAAAGAAGGATGTAGACAACATACATTGTATATTGTGTGTATATAGCATATCTATATATAGATGTATGTATCATATGTGAGATAATACTGCGTATAACATAGGAGTGTGTGTGTGTGTGTGTGTGTGTGTGTGTGTGTGTGTGTGTGTGTGTAAAATAAAGACCAAGAGGCTATTAAGGTCATGTTTTTAGGTTAGGCTTTGAAAAAAATCACAATAAAATCTTCTGAAAGGAATTGAAAGAAGAGTAAAAATTTTGTGTAGGTCTCTCAGTTCTCAGCAAATATTATAATTAAAGTTTCAGTCTCAGTATGTAAACCAGAGTTTCTGTTTTATTGTTGGGGAGACCCTACCTGGAGTCTTACCTCTTTGGAACAGGATACAAGTCTGAAAGACTTGGATAATTGAGCTTTGTAGTCAGCTAGATGTAGTGATTAAATGAGATCTTAATTTAGTACCCTTATGGTGGAAATATGGCAGTCTTTTGGAATGCTGTCTCAACCATATCCCTTAGTATCCTACTTGAATATTTCATGTCCTAAATGATTTCTTCCCTTCAAAAAAAAAAAAAAACAAAAACAAAAAACAAAAAACAAAAAGCAAAACTGGTCCGCTATTAATTTGCTAACTAGTGTTAGATCTTATATATGCAGAATCCCTGATCTCCCAAACTTCAGATAAGTGTTTCTCCGAGATGCTACCATAGTACACTTAATTTCCACTATTAAAATACTTATCACATTGTGCTATACTTAATGTATCTCCAACTGATGTACAGACTCCCGTGGGACAAGGCTGATTCAGTATAAAATCTCTGTTGATTAAACCAGAAGTTGTCAGACTTTTTCTAATTTGGGTCAGATTGAAAAATACTAGGATCTGAGGATCACACAGTTTCTGTTTCAACTGCTCAACTGGCTGATGGAGTGTGAAAGCTGCTGATTGGGTATGACTGTGTTCTTGAAAACAGGAGATGGGTAGAAATTTGCCCACTATTATTTGGCATATGGTCAGTCCTCAACAGATTTTTATTAGTAGTAGTTCAGTTCAGTTCAGTCGCTCAGTCGTGTCCGACTCTTTGCGACCCCATGAATCACAGCACGCCATGCCTCCCTGTCCATCACCAACTCCCGGAGTTCACTCAGACTTACGTCCATTGAGTCAGTGATGCCATCCAGCCATCTCATCTTCTGTCATCCTCTTCTCCTCCTGCCCTCAATCCCTCCCAGCATCAGAGTCTTTTCCAATGAGTCAACTCTTCGCATGAGGTGGCCAAAGTACTGGAGTTTCAGCTTCAGGTTCATTCCCTCTGAAGGAATCCCAGGGCTGATCTCCTTCAGAATGGACTGGTTGGATCTCCTTGCAGTCCAAGGGACTCTCAAGAGTCTTCTCCAACACCACAGTTCAAAAGCATCAATTCTTCGGCGCTCAGCCTTCTTCACAGTCCAACTCTCACATCCATACATGACTACTGGAAAAACCATAGCCTTGACTAGACGGACCTTAGTCAGCAAAGTAATGTCTCTGCTTTTCAATATGCTATCTAGGTTGGTCATAACTTTTCTTTCAAGGAGTAAGCGTCCTTTAATTTCATGGTTGCAGTGATTTTGGAGCCCCCAAAAATAAAGTCTGACACTGTTTCCACTGTTTCCCCATCTATTTCCCATGAAGTGATGGGACCAGATGCCATGATCTTTGTTTTCTGAATGTTGAGCTTTAAGCCAACTTTTTCACTCTCCTCTTTCACTTTCATCAAGAGGCTTTTGAGTTCCTCTTCACTTTCTGCCATAAGGGTGGTGTCATCTGCATATCTCAGGTTATTGATTGCTTCTCCCGGCAATCTTGATTCCAGCTTGTGCTTCTTCTAGCCCAGCGTTTCTCATGATGTACTCTGCATACAAGCTAAATAAGCAGGGTGACAATATACAGCCTTGACGTACTCCTTTTCCTATTTGGAACCAGTCTGTTGTTCCATGTCCAGTTCTAACTGTTGCTTCCTGACCTGCATA
>NW_024074618.1:0-3016 GCF_014754425.2 Oryx dammah
CAGGAGGTCAAAGGACCGTGTTGCTCATATAAGGAGATGTGGAAGATTCAGAAGCTCATTGGTGTCTGAGCTTCAGAAAGGGGCAGATGCAACCTCCGATTGTGCCTGAAATGGTGAGACGTGTCGCTATTGGCTCTCAGGAGGGAGGGTGTAAGGGGTGGTCTATATAGACCCCGGTTGGCACCTTGACGCCTCCTTGCAGGCTAACCCTGCAGCTGGGACTGTGACCTTGAGGACGTGGGGTCAGGATGGCTCTGGGCAGACACCTCTCCCTGCGGGGACTCTGTGTCCTCCTCCTCAGCACTGTGGTGGTTGGTCAAGGTAAGAGCTGCCCCTCTGTCCTGGGTCGACAGCAGGCAGGTGTCTGGAGTTCTGGAGCTGAGCCTCAGTGTTTCTGACCAAAAAAGAACCATGCTGATGTGAATACTGGTCCCTCTCCTATGGGGGCGTCCATTGGTCCTAGCGGCAGATTTTACAGAGCAGTGAGGTTTTGTCTGGACCGAGCTGGGTCAGCCTGAGTCCTCTCCGCTGTCTCCCTTGTTCTCAGGGAGCTTCTAGGAGTCCCAGTGGCTCCCTCTGTGTGGAAGGTCCAGCAACTGAGCTCAGCGGGAACTCTGGGCTGTTCCCACACGCTCCACGTGCCTGGTGTGTGAGCACTGCCCCTGGGTCCCCGTGTTTCCTGTGTCTTCGCTCCAGTAGGCTCTGTGCTTGTTCGTGTGTGTGTGTATGTGTGTATGTGTGCAGGTGAGGAGTGTCTGAGGGTGTGTGTGTGTACGGGTATGGAAAGTGTGTGTGTGTGAGTGTGCGAGGGTGTGTGTGTGAGGGTGTATGTGGGTGTGAAGAGTGTATGTGTTTGTGGAGTGTATGAGGAGTGTGCAAGTGATGTATTAAGGTGTGTGAGGAGTATGTGTGGGGAGTATGTGAGCCTGTGTGTGTGTGTGTGTGTGTGTGAGGGAAGGTCGATCCTGTCTGCGTGAGAGGAACAGGGCTGCTGAGTAGGGACTGAGTCCGTTGGTCTGTGAAGCACACAGGGTGTCCACAGGGCTGGGTGTCACGGCCGCTATGTGTAACTGGATCAGAGATAATTGTACACCTGCCTGCCTCTCTCTGGCTCCTCTCCCCCATCTCTTGGGCTCCTCTCTGCTTGTTGCCTTGTCTGCCTAGCACTGGGCTCTGTGAGAGACTCTGACTGCTGGCCTCACCTGTTCCCAGCAGGTGTCCATTAGGGAGCAGAGAAGCCCGCATCCAGGAGAGGGGCCCTCTTGTCTGTTCAGTTCAGTTCAGTTCAGTTCAGTCGCTCACTGGTGTCTGACTCTGTGGTCCCATGGACTGCTGCACGCCAGGCCTCCCTGTCTATCATCAGTCCCGGAGTCTACCCAAACTCATGTCCATTGAGTCGGTGATGCCATCCAACCATCTCATCCTCCGTCGTCCCCTTCTCCTCCCACCTTCTCTCTTTCCCAGCGTCAGGGTCTTTTCAGACATGTCAGCTCTTCACATCAGGTGGCCAAAGTATTGGAGTTTCAGCTTCCACATCAGTCCTTCCAATGAACGAATTGTCCCTCTGTTTGTAAAGATCAGTTGATGTGCAGCCCCACGTGTATAAGTTCCCGAGTCCCTGTCCTGGTCCCTGTGACTCATTTCCTTATATGCTGGGGGCCTGGGACGGTCCTTTCCCCTCCCAGGAGCTGCTGTGACTCTGTAGGGAGCCCTTTCTCTCATGCCCTCTCCTGTCCCTCCCTGGAGCTGCTTTCCCCTGAGTGAGGGTGGAGTATGTCACCAATCCTTCTTCATGGTCTGCAAGGTTTCTTTGGACAAATCTGCTGATCTCCTTATGGGAGTCCTCTTGGGTGACAGAACTTTTTTCTTCTCTTTAGACTTTTAGAATTTTCCCTTTCTCTTTGGATTTGAACAGTTTACTCTGTGAGTTTTGGAGAAGGTTGCTTTGGATTGAAATTTTGGGGTGACTAATTAGCTTCTTGAACTTAGATGTCCAGATCTTTCCCCAGGTTTGGAAATTCACAGCCTGTCTTTCTGTTTTAATTATCTACTTTAGGCTGTGCTCGGTCTCCTTGCTGCACGCGGGCTTTCTCTAGCTGCGGTAAGCAGGGGCTACTCCTCGCTGCAGTGCGCAGGCTTCTCACTGCTGGGGCTTCTCTTGGTGCAGAGCACAGGCTCTGGGTGCACACATTTCAGCAGCTGGGGCATGCTGGCTTAGTTGCTCTGCAGCATGTGGCATCTTCCTGGACCAGGAATTGAACCCATGTCCCCTGCACTGGCAGGTGGATTCTTAACCACTACACCACCAGGAAGTCCTCAGACCTTAATTCTTTTCTGCTTCACTTCTTCTGCTCTGACTCCAGTCCATGCATTGTTTCTCTTTATGGTGTCCACTGGCTTTCTATATTCCTTTCATTCTCTTTTGGCTCCTCGATTTGGATGCTTTCAACTAATCTTCCTTCTAACACATTGATTCTTTTTTCTTTTTCTTTCCCTTGGTCAAGTCTGTTGTTGAGTCTTTGTTGAATTCTTTCATTTACTCATTGTATTGTGTATGTTAAGTTGCCTCAGTCATGCCTGACTCTTTGTGACCCTATGGACTGTAGCCCACCAGGCTCCTCTGTCCATAGGATTCTCCAGGCAAGAATACTGAAGTGGGTTGCCACACACTCCTCCAGGGGATCTTCCAGACCCAGGGATCGAACCCGAGTCTCTTACATTTCCTGCACTTGCAGACAGGTTCTTTACCACTAGCGCCACCTGGGAAGCCCATTCATTTATTATTCAGCTTCAAAATATCTGGTTGAAGAATTGAAGTGAAAGTCAGTCATGTTTGACTCTTTGCACACAGTCCATGGAATTCTCCAGGCCTTACTGGAGTGGGTAGTCTTTCCCTTCTCCAGGGGGTGTTCCCCACCCAAGGATCAAACCCAGGTCTCTAGCATTGCAGACTGATTCTTTACCAGCTCAGCCACAAGAGAAGACCAAGAGAAGACTGGAGTGGGTAGCCTATTCC
>NW_024074619.1:0-3015 GCF_014754425.2 Oryx dammah
TTGTTGCTGAACGAAAAGATCCCAGGATTCTTGGCCTCCAGAGGAGAAGAATTCAATCCAGGGCCAGAGACGAGGCTTGATCGCTCAGAGTTTTTGTGTAATAAAGTTTTATTAAAGTATAAAGGAGATAGAGAAAGCTTCTGACATAGGCATCAGAAGGGAGCAGAAAGAGTATCCCCTGCTAGTCTTCAGCTGGATGTTATATAGTCACTAGCAGTCTGTTAATGAAAGAAAGGAATGTCTTAAAACTCAGAATGGCACCAGGCCCCTCACCCATAAAATGCATTTTGGGATAATCTTGATGTCAGACGATTCATCTCGGGCCATAAAATGATTAACTTGAATCTTGTAGAAGGGCAGATCACCATACAAATAGTTTCATTTACATAGATTAGGGGAACAATATCTGAGTATAACATACTGGTTTGTCAAGTAGGTTCTGAACCATTAGGTGGAACCTACTTGAAGACAGAGTTTGGGGTAAATGTATAGTTCATTAACATAGCTTAAGACAAACATTTCCATAAGAAAAATGCATTGGTTAACTCAAAGTTTGAGAATAGTTAACTTCAGGTGACACCAGGTATCATTATGACAACACAGTATTTTAAGAGAAACTTCCTTTTAAATTTGTATAGAGAAGAAAAAAAAATATCCCTAGTTTGTTTCCTCCTGCCGCTTAAGAGAGATAAAAATGTCTGATACTTGCAGGCTATTTCCTCCGTCTGCAGACCCCTGGCCTTCCTGCCTGTTACCCTCTCAAGCATCAGTCCTTCCAATGAATACCCAGGACTGATCTCCTTTATGATGGACTGGTTGGATCTCCTTGCAGTACAAGGGACGCTCAAGAGTCTTCTCCAACACCACAGTTCAAAAGCATCAATTCTTCGGCGCTCAGGTTTCTTCACAGTCCAACTCTCACATCCATACATGACCACAGGAAAAACCATAGCCTTGACTAGATGGACCTTTGTTGGCAAAGTAATGTCTCTGCTTTTGAATATGCTATCTAGGTTGATCATAACTTTCCTTCCAAGGAGTAAGCGTCTTTTAATTTCATGGTTGCAATCACCATCTGCAGTGATTTTGGGCCCAGAAAAATAAAGTCTGACACTGTTTCCAATGTTTCCCCATCTATTACCCATGAAGTGATGGGACCAGATGCCATGATCTTCGTTTTCTGAATGTTGAGCTTTAAGCCTACTTTTTCACTCTCCTCTTTCACTTTCATCAAGAGGCTCTTCTGTTCTTCTTCACTTTCTGCCATAAGGGTGGTGTCATCTGCATATCTGAGGTGATTGATATTTCTCCTGGCAGTCTTGATTCCACCTTGTGTTTCTTCCAGTCCAGCGTTTCTCATGATGTACTCTGCATATAAGTTAAATAAGCAGGGTGACAATATACAGCCTTGACGTACTCCTTTTCCTATTTGGAACCAGTCTGTTGTTCCATGTCCAGTTCTAACTGTTGCTTCCTGACCTGCATATAGGTTTCTCAAGAGGCAGGTGAGGTGGTCTGGTATTCCCATCTCTTTCAGAATTTTCCACAGTTTATTGTGATCCACACAGTCAAAGGCTTTGGCATAGTCAACAAAGCAGAAATAGATGTTTTTCTGGAACTCTCTTGCTTTTTCCATGATCCAGCAGATGTTGGCAATTTGATCTCTGGTTCCTCTGCCTTTTCTAAAACCAGGTTGAACATCTGGAAGTTCACAGTTCACATATTGTTGAAGCCTGGCTTGGAGAATTTTGAGCATTACTTTATTAGCGTGTGAGACTGTGCAATTGTGTGGTAGTTTGAGCATTCTTTGGCATTGCCTTTCTTTGGGATTGGAATGAAAACTGACCTTTACCAGTCCTGTGGCCACTGCTGAGTTTTCCAAATTTGCTGGCATATTGAGTGCAGCACTTTCACAGCATCATCTTTCAGGACTTGAAATAGCTCACCTGGAATTCCATCACCTCCACTAGCTTTGTTTATAGTGATGCTTTCTAAGGCCCACTTGACTTCACATTCCAGGATGTCTGGCTCTAGATGAGTGATCACACCATCATGATTATCTGGGCCATGAAGATCTTTTTGTACAGTTCTTCTGTGTACTCTTGCCACCTCTTCTTAATATCTTCTGCTTCTGTTAGGTCCATACCATTTCTGTCCTTATCGAGCCCATCTTTGCATGAAATGTTCCCTTGATATCTCTAATTTTCTTGAAAGGATCTCTAGTCTTTCCCATTCTGTTGTTTTCCTCTATTTCTTTGCATTGATGACTGAGGAAGGCTTTCTTATCTCTTCTTGCTATTCTTTGGAACTCTGCATTCAGATGCTCATATCTTTCCTTTTCTCCTTTGCTTTTCACTTCTCTTCTCTTCACAGCTATTTGTAAGGCTTCCTCGGACAGCCATTTTGCTTTTTTGCATTTCTTTTCCATGGGGATGGTCTTGATCCCTGTCTCCTGTACAATGTCATGAACCTCCATCCATAGTTCATCAGGCACTCTGTCTATCAGATCTAGTCCCTTAAATCTATTTCTCACTTCCACTGTATAATCATAAGGGATTTGATTTAGGTCATACCTGAATGGTGTAGTAGTTTTCCCTACTTTCTTCAATTTAAGTCTGAATTTGGCAATAAGGAGTTCATGATCTGAGCCACAGTCAGCTCCTGGTCTTGTTTTTGCTGACTGTATAGAGCTTCTCCATTTTTGGCTGCAAAGAATATCATCAATCTGATTTCAGTATTGACCATTTGGTAATCTCCATGTGTAGAGTCTTCTCTTGTGTTGTTGGAAGAGGTGTTTGCTATGACCAGTGCGTTCTCTTGGCAAAACCCTATTAGCTTTTGCCCTGCTTCATTCTGTACTCCGAGGGCAAATTTGCCTGCTACTCCAAGTGTTTCTTGACTTCCTACTTTTGCATTCCAGTCCCCTATAATGAAAAGGAAATCTTTTTTAGGTGTTAGTTCTAAAAGGTCTTGTAGGTCTTCATAGAATCGTTCAACTTCAGCTTCTTCCTGGGA
>NW_024074620.1:0-3014 GCF_014754425.2 Oryx dammah
TCTGACCCCCAACTGCACACCCCCATGTATTTCTTCCTGAGTTTCCTGTCTTTCATTGACATTTGCTTCTCAACAACCATTGTCCCCAGGATGCTGGTGAATTTCCTGTCAGAGAAGAAAACCATCTCCTATGCTGGATGTCTGACCCAGATGTATTTTACATATGCCTTGGGCAACACTGATAGTTATCTTCTATCAGCCATGGCCTATGACCGCTATGTGGCCATCTGTGACCCCTTCCACTATGTCACCATCATGAGCCGCCGCCCCTGTGTCCTGCTGGTGGCCTTCTCCTGCTCACTGCCTCACCTTCACTCACTCCTACACATACTTTTGCTGAATCAGCTCACCTTCTGCGACTCCAATGTTGTCCACCACTTTTTCTGTGACATCAACCCTCTGCTGAAATTGTCCTGCTCCTCCATATTTGTCAATGATCTCACATTAAAGACAGAAGGGCTGGTGTTTTGGGTGACCCCCTTCCTGTGCATTGTTTTCTCGTATGTGCGAATCCTCGTAGCAGTTCTCAGGATCCCCTCAGCTGCAGGGAAATGCAAAGCCTTCTCCACCTGTGGCTCCCACTTGACTGTGGTGATCCTGTTTTATGGAAGCATCTTTTATGTCTATTTACAGCCCTTGTCCAGCTACAATGTTCGGGACCGAGTGGCAACAATTGTCTACACAGTCCTGTCCTCCATGTTCAACCCTTTCATTTACAGTCTGAGAAACAAAGACATGAAGAGGGGCCTGGGGAAGCTGATGGGCAGGAGGAAATCCTAGCTAGAAGGAGGGAATCCTAGCCTTTTGGGGATATGTTCAAGGGTTTCTCTGAGGCTCTGTACCCTGTTTCTGCTGGTTCTTGATGCACATAATAAACTCTTGTAGGTCAGTAGATATGACTCAAAGTGTCGTGGATGTTGGCTTGCACCCACTTCTTTACACATGCAACTACTAACCGTGGAGACTTTATGATGATTTAAGAATAGGCTCCAGGTCTACCAAAATCTTGGCTTCCAGTTTTCATATATCTGCAACTCTCTTTCTGCCTTCCTCTTCTCCAGGAAACCACAATTTTTTCATTGCTCCAAATGCTGTTGAAACCTTTGTTTTCCACAAAATTTCCTAGAACATACATCTGTTCAATAACTTTTGATTCTCTTAATATAATTTGGGTTTCAATATAATTTCTGTAATGAACTAGCTTTTTGGAAATCGTTGCAGTAATTAAAGAGACGGTGACAATACAGAGACTTAAAAAACTGAAATTTCCACCTAGCAAGGAGGGTGTCTATTGCTACAGTTATACAGAGATTGTGCCTCTTCCTTCTTCCATATTTTTGACAGCAGAATGTTCTGGGCTCTGTAGTGAACAAAAACCCAACTCTTATGGATGTTAACTATCATCATTTGGTAATCATTCTGTAATAAAAACATCTATCAAATCACTGTGTTGGACACCTTAAACATTATATCTCAATAAAGCTGGAATAAATAAATAACACTTGTCAAGAGGATGAATGAATAGAAAGATAGACACATGAATAGTAAGTGGAGGAGACAAAATCCAAGCCAGGACTTTCTGTCTCTACATTATTTATTCTTGATAAGTAGATGAAAGTTTAAAAATAAATTCACCACAAAGGAAAAGGAACTACGGGTATTGCATGAGGCAGTGGCTTATTTTGAAGGCGGTAGCCAAATGTACCTTCTTTCCTATAACTTTACTATGGATAATATTTACCAAAATACACAATATTTTCTGTATAAAATTCAAAAGTTAATTTTCTCTGCAATTTTCATGCCAAGAAGCAGTTTTTCCTTCATTTAGTAAAGGAAGAACCTGAGGCTTCTAAAGGCTAAGTAACTTCTTAAATGTAACAACTAACAGAAAAGGGCAGTATTCTAATAAATATCTCTTTCCTCAATGCTAAACTTCAAACACTGCTCTGAAACTAAACTCTGAAAACACATGCGTTTTTATCCAACATCCATTTGCTACATATGACAATATCCTTTGCATAGCTCTGGGCTTTAAACATACATAAACATTAACTGCATACCACATGGAAAAATGTCTAGTCCACATGCCAACCCAGATACTGGAAAGCACAGACACTGAAAGCACAGAGATCTACCAGTGCTTTCCCCAAAAGCGTTAACCTTCCAATATATTAACCTATGACCTGCCAGGATCTAGAATACACCTTGGTCCACATTTGAATGTTGATGTATGGCAAAACCAATACAATATTGTAAAGTAATTAGCCTCCAATTAAAACAAATAAATATTCACCCCAATGAGGATTTGTCCATCCTTGATAAAGCATATCAGTTGGGGAAACTGAAACAGGCCCATGAGACAGTGCACTGAGGTTCAGAAGCTCTGAGATTAGTCCCAACATCTGAACAGGAAATCTCAAGGGTCCCGCGTCCCCTTGGAGTCAGCAGTGCTGGCTGCGATTCCCATTCTGCTTTCTCTACCTGCTCTCTACTCCCTCTCCATGGACAAATTCCCCCTGAGAGGTCATCACACCTCAACTCCCTCAGCCTAACAAGCACCCCAGAGGCCAGCAGAGCAGACCTCAGACTCATGAGAAGCTGGCTGGGCTTCCTCAATCAGGAGAGTCCTCCCACTTGAGTCAGAGCATCTCTGCCTTCTGAGATCTGGAGCTGGCAGAAGCAGCAGTGAGCCAGGCACCAGGTGTTAGGAAAGAAGTGGGGGGTTGAGGTCAGGGAAGGGAAATGTGTTATCCCTTTGGAGTAGTATATCAGCTCCTCCTCCATCCCTGCTTCTCTCCTTGTCGATCTGTCCAGAAGCTCACGAGAGACACATGCAGAAGCTGAACTTTGGCTGAGAAGCAGACTTGACCTGATTAACAGACGTGGAGCACATCGTCTTCTGCAGCGGCTGGGAAGGAAAGAAAGGTATCTGGATGTGGAGGTGAGCTTCAGAAGCAGGCCACTCACTTGGCTACTCCAGCCCAGTTTGGTACCTTACTCTTTTCTCCCTGATA
>NW_024074621.1:0-3010 GCF_014754425.2 Oryx dammah
AGGCTATGTAAGTATAGTCAGCAATATATGTAAATAGACTTTCCGTTCGGTAGGATTAGCTGCACGACCTGGGGCATTTACTGTTTCACCTACTCAACAAAAAAGTATTTGTTGGCTCCAAATATATTCTGTGTCCTAGAGGAAGTGGGGACAGTGAAGGGATACCAACATCTAGAGCCAGGCTTCAAAGGAGCTTGTAATATTTTATTGTTGAATAGTTTAAACCATTAACTTCCAGGGAAGAGACTAGATAGAGAAGAGAGAAAGAAGTATTGATTGTGCTAATAACTGGTCATTATCTTGATATAGTGCCAAGTGGTTCAGGAATCTAGTTTGACAGCTAATAAGGCTAAAATCTACCCACCCCTCAGTTTACTAGATGACCAATGAATAAATGAATAAATTGTCCACCAGAGTGCTAAACTCATTCAGAACCTGTTCTGAATATGTGTATATAAGTGTCTTTTATAGACGTACAAGCTACTTTATTAGTCTGGCTCGCAGGTAGGACTTCCCTGGTGGTTCAAACGGTAAAGAATCTGCCTGCAATGTGGGAGACCTGGGTTTGGTCCCTGGGTCGGGAAGTTCCCCTGGAGAAGGGAGTGGCAACCCGCTTCAGTATTCTTGCCTGGAGAGTCCCATGGACAGAGGAGCCTGGAAGGCTCTAGTCCATGGGGTCACAAGGAGTCAAATACAACTGAGCACATGGCACACACACAGCACTTTATCCTGTATATTAATAGTTAAATGTGTATTAGTAACTTTATAATAATACAGAGATTTTCCAGTTCAGACTTTTACATAAAATTATTTAGTGTACTAGATTAGAGAAAACAGATTTATCAGAATAAATTTCTGTTGGTAATATTACATATTGTAAAATTTGGTTACAAACAGAGTTAAAACTTCTAAATTATATTTTAAAACTTTTACAAGTTTGAAAATTATGTAAAAGTCTTAGAATAAAAATGACCATTAAAATTCTTCTGAAAGAAAAAGAATTTGTTTTCTGGGCTATGTATCCTTCTCAGTACAAAAAAATACAGAAAGTACTCCTTTTAAGGTAAGGTGTGAGGGGAAGTGGTAGAAAACTTGCCAAATGTCAGAAACACAAAAGTTTATTCTGGTGATACTTTTTAAAAAGGCAAAAGGAGAAAAGTTGGTCCCTCAGAGAAAAGGGAAAAAAGAGAAAAGTTGGAAAGCCTCTCCCATCAATCATGCTATTGAATTCCTTTCCATGGGCCATTCCTTTGTGAAAAAATTTCAAAGCAGCTAATGTCGTGATAGCAGTGATCTAATTTGAAGTCTTTTAAGGAGAATGCTTCCAAATTCACTTCACATGCAATGTTTTCCCTTTCTGTATACGATTATACCATGGTGTATTACCAGCTTGGTGCTGTATGGGAACCTTGAAACAATACTGAAGTCAGTGGAGAGATTCAAAAGAAGTCAGGCATGATGTGAGGGACCGAGCTGTTTACATGGTGTGCAAGAGCAGATGGCATGGGGTTGGATATTTTCCATTATTTTGTCTTTGAAGTGTATCTAGCTCATAGTCTATCCTATACACTGTTTTCAGGATTATCTTTCTAAAATACAGATTTGGTAAACTACATCTCCAATTAAAATCCTTTATTGAAATAATTTGTGAGAAGTGTGTGGTTGCCAGACTGGAAGCCCATATTGGGTTCATAATCATTTGTTTATTATGAAGACCAGGAATTAGGAATATTAAAAGAAAAAAAAAGCCTGATGATTGTAAAAGTGTTCATAATCTTTTGGAATAAACTTTCTTGAGAACTTACAAATGTGTTTTCTTCAAAGCAACCTATTAATGAGAATTCAGGCATTTTTATTTAATGTATTTTTAAATTCAAATCAACTTGCAGTATTTTGAAGGTGGTATGTAGCAATTTCTATCACACCTTTTTATATTTTGGCAAAACTTGGGTTTATAATTCAGTTTTACTAAAGAACTTCAAGTATTAAGCATGTTTTTCTTAATAGAGTGACTTGATATATTGCATTTATTGAGCAATCTTTGGGAAAGGCAAGTGTTAGATATGTAAACAAAGATTATATTTTAATGATTATTTTATGGTTTTACTTGATTTTTCTACCTTGATTTCAATATATTGTTGTTTTGTGACATAATGAGAAAATCATGGTTTCATTTTAATTGTGGAGAAAAATTAGCTGGCAGAGTATAGATGATGTGCTGAAATTGGTATTTCTTAAGAAGTAATGTCTTAATATGTATTTTGTTTTATTTTTTATATGTTACTTGAACATGCTTATTGCTTCTTCTGTAAATTATGTTTTATAATGTTAAAGGTTTTAATTTAAATCAGATTGTCTGTTCTGCAGGTAATTTTAAAATTAATGATTGTTTTAGTGTGCAAAAACCTTTATGATTTGCCGAAGATTGGTGTAATGAGAAGTAAACAAAATTTAGTTTGTTAAAAACTTCCCCTGCCTCCGCCCTTTTGTTTAATTTTTTTAATGATTTCTTTTAAAAAAAATCACCATTTTAAGCAGATGCATTAATGTTTTTGAGCAGTTTGTTTTAGTTTTTATTGTGTATTTATAAAGTAGTGAAAGCGGAGAATGAAAAGGTTGGCTTGAACCTCAACATTCAGAAAACTGAGATCATGGCATCCGGTCCCATCACTTCATGGCAGATAGATGGGGAGACAGTGGCTGACTTTATTTTTCTGGGCTCCAAAATCACTGCAGATGGTGATTGCAGCCATGAGATTAAAAGATGCTTACTCCTTGGAAGGAAAGTTATAACCAACCTAGACAGCATATTAAAAAGCAGAGACATTACTTTGTCAACAAAGGTCCGTCTGGTCAAGGCTATGGTTTTCCCAGTGGTGATGTATGGATATGAGAGTTGGACTGTGAAGAAAGCTGAGTGCCGAAGAATAGGTGCTTTTGAACTGTGGTGCTGGAGAAGACTCTTTTTTTTTTTTGTCTAATAAAATTTTATTAAAGTATAAAGGTGATA
>NW_024074622.1:0-3010 GCF_014754425.2 Oryx dammah
GGAAAACATCTATTTCTGCTTTATTGACTACACCAGAGCCTTTGACTGTCTGGATTACAACAAATTGTGGAAAATTCTTCAAGAGATGGGAATACCAGACCATCTGACCTGCCTCTTGAGAAATGTGATGCAGGTCAGGAAGCAACAGTTAGAACTGGACATAGAGCAACAGACTGGTTCCAAATAGGAAAAGGAGTACATCAAGACTGTATATTATCACCCTGCTTATTTAACTTATATTCAGAGTATGAGAAACGCTGGACTGAATGAAGCACAGCTGCAATCAAGATTGCTGGGAAAAATAGCAAAACCTCAGATATGCAGATGATACCACCCTTATGGCAGAAAGCAAAGAGGAACTAAAGACCCACCTGATGAATGTGAAAGAGGAGAGTGAAAAAGTTGGCTTAAAACTGAACATTCATAAAACTAAGATCATTGCATCTGGTCCCATCACTTCATGGCAAATAGATGGGGAAACAATGGAAACAGTGAGAGACTTGATTTTGGGGGCTCCAAAATCACTGCAGATGGTGACTGCAGCCATGAAATTAAAAGACTCTTTGGAAGAAAAGCTATCACCACCCTAGACAGCATATTAAAAAGCAGATACATTACTTTGCCCACAAAGGTCCATCTAGTCAAAGTTATGGTTTTTCCAGTAGTCATGTAAGGATATGAGAGTTGGATTACAAAGAAAGCTGAGCGCCAAAGAATTGATGCTTTTGAACTCTGGTGTTGGAGAAGACTCTTGAGAGTCCTTTGGACTGCAAGGAGTTCTAACCAGTCCATCTTAAGGGAAATCAGTCCTGAATATTTATTGGAAGGACCCATGCTGAAGCTTAAACTCCAATACTTTGGCCACCTGATGCAAAGAACTGACTCATTTGAAAAATCCTGATGCTGGGAAAGATTGAAGGCAGGAGGAGAAGGGGACAACAGAGGATGAGATGGTTGGATGGCATCACCAACTCCTGGAGTTTACTAAAACTTATGTCCATAGAGTCGGTGATGCCATCCAACCATCTCATCCTCTGTTGTCCCCTTCTCCTCCTGCCTTCAATCTTTCCCAGCATCAGGATTTTTCAAATGAGTCAGTTCTTTGCATCAGGTGGCCAAAGTATTGGAGTTTAAGCTTCAGCATGGGTCCTTCCAATAAATATTCAGGACTGATTTCCCTTAAGATGGACTGGTTAGAACTCCTTGCAGTCCAAAGGACTCTCAAGAGTCTTCTCCAACACCAGAGTTCAAAAGCATCAATTCTTTGGCGCTCAGCTTTCTTTGTAATCCAACTCTCATATCCTTACATGACTACTGGAAAAACCATAACTTTGACTAGATGGACCTTTGTGGGCAAAGTAATGTATCTGCTTTTTAATATGCTGTCTAGGGTGGTGATAGCTTTTCTTCCAAAGAGTCTTTTAATTTCATGGCTGCAGTCACCATCTGCAGTGATTTTGGAGCCCCCAAAATCAAGTCTCTCACTGTTTCCATTGTTTCCCCATCTATTTGCCATGAAGTGATGGGACCAGATGCAATGATCTTAGTTTTATGAATGTTCAGTTTTAAGCCAACTTTTTCACTCTCCTCTTTCACATTCATCAGGTGGGTCTTTAGTTCCTCTTTGCTTTCTGCCATAAGGGTGGTATCATCTGCATATCTGAGGTTTTGCTATTTTTCCCAGCAATCTTGATTGCAGCTGTGCTTCATTCAGTCCAGCGTTTCTCATACTCTGAATATAAGTTAAATAAGCAGGGTGATAATATACAGTCTTGATGTACTCCTTTTCCTATTTGGAACCAGTCTGTTGCTCTATGTCCAGTTCTAACTGTTGCTTCCTGACCTGCATCACATTTCTCAAGAGGCAGGTCAGATGGTCTGGTATTCCCATCTCTTGAAGAATTTTCCACAATTTGTTGTAATCCAGACAGTCAAAGGCTCTGGTGTAGTCAATAAAGCAGAAATAGATGTTTTCCTGGAACTCTCTTGCTTTTTTGATGATCCAGCAGATGTTGGCAATTTGATCTCTGGTTCCTCTGCCTTTTCTAAATCCATCTTGAACATCTGGAAGTTCTTGGTTCACATACTGTTGAAGCCTGGCTTGGAGAATTTTGAGCATTACTTTACTAGCGTGTGAGATGAGTGCGATTGTGCAGTAGTTTGAACATTCTTTGGCATTGCCTTTCTTTGGGATTGAAATGAAGATTGACCTTTTCCAGTCCTGTGGCCACTGCTGAGTTTTCCAAATTTGCTAGCATATTGAGTGCAGCACTTTCACAGCATCATCTTTTTATCTCTCTCTCTCTCTGTTTATTTATTTTACTTCATAATATTGCATTGGTTTTGCCATACATTGACTTGAATGTGCCATGGCTGTACATGTGTTCCCCATCCTGAACCCCCCTCCCACCTCCCTCCCCATCCCATCCCTCTGGGTCATCCCAGTGCACCAGCCCCAAGCACCCTGTATCATGCATCGAACCTGGACTCACGATTTGTTTCACATATGGTAATTTACATGTTTCAATGCCTTTCTCCCATATAATCCCACCCTTGCCCTCTCCCACAGAGTCCAAAAGACTGTTTAATACATCTGTGTCTCTTTTGCTATCTCGCATACAGGGTTATCATTACCAACTTTCTAAATTCCATATATATGCGGAAGATCCCCTGGAGAAGGAAATGGTAACCCACTCCAGCATTCTTGCCTGGAGAATCCCAGGGACAGGGGAACCTGGTGGGCTGCCATCTATGGAGTCGCACAGAGTCGGACATGACTGAACTGACTTAGCAGCAGTAGCAGCAGACGCTAGTAAAGTAATGCTCAAAATTCTTCAAGCCAGGCTTCAACAGTATGTGAACCAAGAACTTTCAGATGTTCAAGCTGGATTTAGAAAAGGCAGAGGAACCAGAGATCAAATTGCCAACATCCTCTGGGTCATCAAAAAAGCAAGAGAGTTCCAGGAAAACATCTATTTCTGCTTTATTGACTACACCAGAGCCTTTGACT
>NW_024074623.1:0-3010 GCF_014754425.2 Oryx dammah
CTGTGATTAGGACTGAATGAGAGTGTAGACGTAGCCCGACAAGTGCAGTGTCTGCTACAGGCCTACGGTGGGTTCTCAGGCTGTTTCTCTTCCCATTCCCTGAACCTCCATGACGTTCATCATGGTTGTGATCAGGTTCAGCCTTCTATAGGCAAACACTCAGCTCTTCATTCATTTGTAATGTCACAGAGTTTGGGGTCACATTTTAACCCTCCTCACTCTTCAGGAGCCAGCTCCACACAAATCACCATAGAAAACTTTTTTTATTTGAGCACCTTAGGATTCTAGGAGCAGGCACTCTGCTGGATATGCTATGCGCATCTATCTAGTACTTACACTCTGTTCTTATATTTTCCTCACAGGACAAGCAGGTGAAAGTCTCCCTGTCAAGAAGACTGAGGCTCTGAGACATTTGGTTAAGTACAACCCAAGCTCCCCACATAAGTAAGTGTCCTGGCCGGAAATCAAGTCTGAGTGGACTTCTATGTGAGATTAAGTGAACAAGGAATGGCTCTGAATGGGTGGGTGGGAGGACAGAGAGAAGTAGACACCAGAGGAGGGACACCTGCACCCTTACTTGGACTTGTAGAGGGAGGCTGCTTGACGAAAACCTTTAGATAATAAAAGAAGTTGCATTCAGTGGGTCCCCAGCCATTTTCAAGAGAAGGGGTTAAACAAACATCCATTGAAGAGGATCATTAGCCTGCAAAGGCTTGCATTCTCTTGTAATCAAGGCAGAGCATTTCCCTCCAATAGGTCCTTGGTAAAAATGAGGACACTTTATCAAGTCTACAGTGGATTATTAGGATTATTTCTGCTGTGCTCCTGTATCACGTGTGGTGATGGAGAGAGCAGAGGGTATTTTACATTTCATCCGGTGCACTCCAAATTTGTATGCCTTTACACTGGCCTGAGAACCCATGATAATGATCTCACAGTCTAAAAGGCTGGTAATCCTCAGCCAAACACAATGCCAACACTTCCGGCCTTTGGCCTGAGGGAATCAGGGTGGTGGCACTGTGCTCAGCTAGGACTTGCCCAGCCACTAGAGGCAGGCCTCCTACACATGAGTGCTTTAGGGGTCTATGAACTGTTTCAGTGGGCCTGCCAGATGTTCCAGAGGCCTCCCACGCTAAGACACGGGGAAGAGCCCATCCTTGGCTGAGTTCTAGGTTCCAGCTCTCCTCCTGCCTTGGCTGCCAGACGTTATTAGCCTTAGTGGGGGAGCAAGGATCACCCAGACTCTCCCCTGCCTTGACTGGCCGGCCTCAGGAGCATCCTACCCATTCCCTGCTTCTCCTCACAGTAGCCTCCCCTAAGCCCTGCTTAGGGAAGCCTCGGGATACAAGGAGCAAGAAACTTTCCATGGGTATCAGGGAGAGACCTGAGTTCTGATCCTGGCACACTTGTGTCCTGAACTGGGAGAGGCATGGAAGTTGACTCAACATTCTACTAATGGGTCTATTCTTTGTCCATCAGCAACAGAAACAGCACTCACCTCCCAGGCTTCTAGAGATCCTTTAGAAGGGTTATCATGTGCCTGCTCCCAACTTCCCAGAACCAGGGAAAGGTGAACTCCCAGAAAGGCAATAAAACTGTCAAATCTGTGTGAAATCATCCATGTAAACTGTACAACATTATGTCGCAATATTATTTTCTTTCTTCTTCTGGGCAACAGGATAAAAATTGGTAACTGCTTATTAGTACAGAGGAAAAAAAGAAAAAGAAAAAAGTGCTATGGCCACTTTCAAGTCATTTTCAGTTCTCCAACCACAGTATTTTAATTATGCTATCCTCATGAAGTTCAGGAAATTTCACTGTAGGCTTTAGAGCCCACCTGCATTCATTTAGTCAACAAACATTTACTGACGACCTACGACATCAGGCACTGCACGCTGCTGGGAATCACAAAAGCACAAGCTGATTCTGTGAACTGGGTAGTGACTAGAAAAAGGAAGCAGATACTTTCAACAGATATTGAAAATACATTAAATGTTGAGACAGAGCTGTGTCCAGGTCGTTTGAGGAGCATAGCAGAAGGGAATCCATCCCAGATAGGGGGTAGTCAGGAAAACATGTGGTTAGAGGGGAAGCAGAAATAACCCTCAGTGTCTGGCATCCCATGTTGGAGGTGGAGATGCTGGTAGGAGAAGGGAATCTAGGTTTCATTTCCTTTTATTTTAAATGATTTCTGTCCAGTAGGATAATTCAGAGAAGCATAGTTTCTAAGTGCCTCAGATATGGTCTAGAAATGAAAGACTGATATGACATTGGAATGAGATTCCAGAGATCACACAGGTTCCTGGAGTCAAATCTAGTCAGTAGCTCTGTGACCTTGTGTAAAGCCATTCACTACTCTGGGTATATTCCATCTAGAAAAAGTCACTGAGTTCCTAGAAGTAATACAACTCACTATGGTGTTGCAACCATTATAAACAGCACAGAACTAATGAACATAATTCCCCCTTAAGGGAATTACCAATGGTAAATTACCAACTTACCAATGGCGTATGTAAAATACCTGGAGAAGTATCATGTCTTCCCAAAGCCAAATAGTACTTGGCTGACTTCAACACACAAGACCTGACATTCTTCTTCACTACCCTTCTGTAGGAAGATGTTGGAAGCGCGAGAGTTACTTATGGACAGCTCATAAGATTTCAGAAGAATCGTGATGCAACAGCAGAGGTCATGAAAATCAGGAACGGCCTTATCACAATGCCAGAGGCCAAGGCCTGGATTCATGACCTGCTAACAGGGATCTGGGGTGCTTTCTTGCCCCACTAATGTCCACCAGTGATCCTACTTTTTAACTGCCTTACAATACGGAAAAATCATAAACGCACAGTTTTTTTCAAAGTTACTTTCCCCCCTCCCCACACTCATTCTCCTCTCATCCAGGTGTGACAGAAGAATGAGGAAAACGATGGATCAGGAACCAGGAGCTGCCCATTTCCTTGACCCGTGTATTAAAAGCTGGGTGTGATTTCTTCCTGCCAAGACAACCTAG
>NW_024074624.1:0-3009 GCF_014754425.2 Oryx dammah
AGCGCTGCAGAGGAAAGTCGAAAGATGATTAATTCCTGGGTGGAGAGTGAAACCAATGGTAGGTTATGAGAGAGTCACTCATTAACAGTCCCCGCTGAGTCCCCGCTGTGTGTGAACACAGTGTGGACCCTGACCGGACTTCCAGAAACGGGGGTGAGACGAGATTGCAGAGGGTGGGGAGGCCCTGCAGGGGGCGGACGGTCCACGTCAGTGCGGAGAGACACGGGCGGGGGTGCTCCCAGCACCAGCCCCCTGCAGGCACAGCTGAGTCTGAAAGACAGTGTCTGGTGGATCCCAAGTTTCTGCTCAGACTTCAGGGTGATTCATAAGTTTTTCTTTCAATTAGAGGCTTAACTTCTGGATTATGATTCCCCAAGAGAAGATATTAGAAAGGGTCCCTTTGTTAATTGGGAAACAATCTTCTCTCCCCCAAAATGACCCCCTGCAGTAGGAGGTGTCTGGCCCATGTCCCCCTCCCACAGAATTGTCATGGGTGTCCTCCCCTCCCAGGGCAGGTGGCTGACAAAGTCTCCCTGTTCCTGCAGCAACTCAGTGTGGAGAATGAAGATGAAGGCTCCCCAGGGAATGCTGTCTGCCACGCGCTCTCGATCACTGCATGCATGTTGATTGTCCAGAAGAATATTCTGGCTACTTCTTCAGAATATTGAGCTCAAATTTGAAAAGACAGAGAGGGCAGAAGGAAGGAAGAACAGGAGAATGTGCACAGGCTGGAGGAAGCAGGAGAGGACGCCGGGGGCAGTGAGGGAGGGGTGAAGAAATGTGATCTGTGGAAACTGTTCTAGAATCAGTCATCAGGATTCCTTGTGACATGACTGATGTCCCCACACACACACTGAACACCTTCCTGGTCAGGAGCAGGGGCGTCTCCGTGAGGGCGACTCCGTGAGGCCGGGGCCGTGAGCAAAGCCTCACCTGGTGAACCGCTGGGCATGGGGTCCCTCACGAATATTTAATCATCACTTGCAACTCTCAAAGCATCTGACAGATAAACCACTCGTGCCTTTCATGACAGACCTTTGGTTTTCTGTCTTTGCAGAAAGAATCAAGGATCTGTTTCCCAAAGACTCTCTCGACAGCACTACTGTTCTGGTTCTGGTGAACGCTGTCTATTTCAAAGGGCAGTGGAACCAGAAATTTAAGAAAGAAAGTACTGCAGAGGAAGAATTTTGGCTGAACAAGGTATTGTCTGTAGTTAATTTATAATAATGTAACATAGCTCTGTGTACAATGTGAAAGTTAAATACATATTTGATCATTTCTTCTATAACTGCTAGTAGAAGTAGGATCTTTCAAGGCTCTTTTTTCCCCTTTATTTAGTTGGTAATAGTTGAAGAAACTCTTGTCTCTAATTCACAGATTTCCCAGACCATCTCTTAGAAGGAAGATGAGTTTGGTATCTCAATGAGATTATTTTTTTTCTCTTTTGGACTAATGCCCATTTAGCATTTTTTTTGCCACATGAATTTATTGCAGGATACAAGCAAACCTGTGCAGATGATGAAACAAACCAATAGCTTCAATTTCGTGTCACTGGAGGATGTGCAAGCCAAGATCCTGGAAATCCCGTACAAAGGCGGAGAGCTGAGCATGCTGGTGCTGCTGCCCAGTGAAGTAGACGGTCTGCAGGAGGTGAGGCCTGGCGTTTACAGTGCTTCACGCTGTTGCGGAGGCCTGGTGTTTACAGTGCTTCACACTGTTGCTCACACTGCTGGCGACACAGGGCCCCTGTGGGCTGCTCACAGAGGCAGTGCTCACAGAATGCTGGCGATGCGCCAGGAGAGCAAAACACGAGCGTGTGTAGTTTCTTCTCTGTTGAGTCTAGTGGAACATCGTGAAGGAGGACTTAGCATCCTGTGACTTTCCAAAAACATAGCCCTTCCAGTGTGATGTGGAAGAATACGTAGAAAACCTTAACTTCACAGGACCCAGTAATATTCTGAGAAAACTAGAATATCACTTCAAAAAATAATATGCTTGGCTCACACGTTAATATTTTGCAGCCATCAAAACTTCACCTATTCCAGTCTATTCATTTGAAGACAGGGGAAACTAAAAGTCAAATGCAGATGACTCATGGAAAATATACGCAAATTCACTCACGAACAGAATCAAACAAAGTAAAACAATGCTGAGCTCCATTCTGCAGACTGAACCCCATGCTTCGTAGAGAGGAGACAAACCAACCCATCCTGGTGCTCATTTTCTATTTAGAAGTATTCTCTCAGAGTTATTTGGAGCCTCACTGCTGGGAATTAAAAAGAAGTGAATCTTCCTTTCAGCATTGTTATATTGGTTCAAGATCATTTGTAAAGAAACCGATAACAATATCTGGCATATAAACGTCATTCCATAAATGGCCATCTGCAATTACTATAATAGCCAATGATGCTGAATTTGCAGTGAACTTGCCACACATAAAATATATATGTGGTAGCTTAGGGACTAACACACAATGCTTAAAAATATTAATTAAATAAACACATACACTGAATCTCTACTTAATGGTCGTATTATGTAACAATTTAAACTTGATTAGAGAAACATGTCTATACAGGAAAAGTTTTCAAATAGGTCAAGCAAGTTAAAGGAATAATAATGGGTTGTACACTATAATTATATCATGCAAAAACTGCACAAAAAGACATTAACAAGACAAGACTATTTGAAAATGAAACACGTAGTGATCTGGCAACTTAAGAAGTGAAGATATATAGTTCATATTATACAAAATAAATTTATTCAATCATTCTGCTGTTATGTATGGGTATATATACACGTATATATACAGAAGGCTCAGTTTATCACAAAATATTACAAAATATTCAGCTTATAATATACAATGAGATTACATGAAATATATAAATATTATATGTATATAGTATAGTGAGTTTATATGTATAATACAACTGAACGTCCTGTATTCATGTTTACTGTGCAGATAATTGTTTTCCAGACATTTCAATCCAAGGTTAGGTGGGCTCCATGACC
>NW_024074625.1:0-303 GCF_014754425.2 Oryx dammah
CCCTGCTTATTTAACTTCTATGCAGAGTACATCATGAGAAACGCTGGACTGGAAGAAACACAAGCTGGAATCAAGATTGCCGGGAGAAATATCAATCACCTCAGATATGCAGATGACACCACCCTTATGGCAGAAAGTGAAGAGGAACTCAAAAGCCTCTTGATGAAAGTGAAAGAGGAAGAGTGAAAAAGTTGGCCTAAAGCTCAACATTCAGAAAACTAAGATCATGGCATCTGGTCCCATCAGTTCATAACAGATAGATGGGGAAACAGTGGAAACAGTGTCAGACTTTATTTTGGGGGG
>NW_024074625.1:403-805 GCF_014754425.2 Oryx dammah
TGAAGAATTGATGCTTTTGAACTGTGGTGTTGGAGAAGACTCTTGAGCGTCCCTTGGACTGTAAGGAGATCCCACCAGTCTATCCTAAATGAAATCAGTCCTGGGTGTTCATTAGAAGGACTGATGCTGAAGCTGAAACTCCAGTAATTTGGCCACCTCATGCAAAGAGTTGACTCATTGGAAAAGACTCTGATGCTGGGAGGGATTGAGGGCAGGAGAAGAAGGGGACAACAGAGGATGATATGGCTGGATGGCATCACCAACTCGATGGACATGAGTTTGAGTGAACACCAGGAGTTGGTGATGGATAAGGAGGCCTGGTGTGCTGCAGTTCATGGGGTTGCAAAGAGTCAAGCATGACTGAGCGACTGAACTGAACTGATAGGGCAGTTGTTGTTGTTC